>NC_042306.1:12537305-12619805 GCF_901000725.2 Takifugu rubripes
TGTGTTCCTATATTTGTTTAAATTGATTAATCTCTGGTAATCCCACTTTCTGAGGTTAATATGCATAGCAATAGAAAAAACTGATTCCTGATCCTGATTAAATCAAAATTCCCAGTCACATGTTGCTCCTTCGTCTCGGCGTCGAAGATCCGAAGCATCCGGATGAGGTGTGAAACAGGATCCGGCACCAGATTTTCCACATGTAGCGCAGATGCTAATTAGCACTCGCGAAAACAAACAAACATAAAAATTGCTCTTCAGGTTTCACGGTTTGACTCTGAACATCGGGAAAAATCCCCTGGAACATCGTTTAACGCCGCTCCAAACCGGAGTTGGGGAGATTAGAGGAATTTAAACAAACTCGGCACTTTATTCGGGCGGATTTCTGCCACGTTTGAGCCGATATCTCGAACCAGTCGAGCCAAAAGGCGACGACACTCACGGATTCGCTTCACGTGCCATAAAAAAGCCGTCAGAGGTCATAAAGTGGCTCCTTATTAGCTGCAGATTTTAATATTCCAGTTTAAAATCAGCGGAATATTTACATCCCGCTCAGCCGCTGCCTGTTCGATGAAGCGTTGCCGTGACGACCTTCCTTTGGGTCCTCAACGAAATATTAATTAGAGGCGGTCGAGCTCGTGAGTCAGCTGACGCGACTGCGGGGGGCCTTCAGGCCGGATCGAGATCACTTCCTGCCGCACCTGCAGCCACACAGGAAGTGGCCCTGCTAGCATCCTCGCAGCCACACAGGAAGTGGCCGTGCTAGCATCCGTGCTAATGACCTGCTCAGACCCCCCCCCCGACCTTCCCTCGCCCCCGCTCCTGTCCCGTCTCATTGGTATTCAGGGGGGGTCGTCCGCCCCCGTGTGTGACTGGGTAGAGCAGGTGTCGGCTGCTGCGGCCCAGACAACGATAGCCCGCTGATAAGCCGCCGCGCCCGGACTGATGGACGGGCGGCGGCGCCGCCTTTTCCCAGAGATCGCAATCGCGCGTTGCTCAGCTGCCGCTCCGCCGTGATGGAAGGACGCGTCACACAGGGAGCGAGACTTGCAGATTTCCACCGCCGGCTCGGCTCCCCCGCCGGATAACGCAAATGGCTTTTTTGACTTTGAGCTGCGCGCGCTCGGGCGGCGTCCGTATCGGCGGCATCTTAATAACGTTTAAAACAGGTGGACGCCATCCATCTGTCCGTTCTCCCCGCCTCTCGGCGTCCTTGCTCACGGAACGAGCCGCCGGGCCCGGAAATGAAGAAGAAGAATCCCATTATTATCTCAGGAAGCTGGGAGAACACGGCGTAGCTATGAGCTCGGTCGCCTAGTGGCCGGAACCGGTACTGCAGGCTCGGACACTGGATTAGACAATAATCCAGACGATCTTTTCTGCCACATTGTTGAGTCGTCAACCGAGACAAATCTGATCCTGTTGTGGGTTTATTTTACTCACCTGCTACCTTTAAGCCTCCTCACACTCTTATCTTCCAACAGATGTCGGGTTTGTGAGCGGATCCCGCAGCCCGGAGCCACATTCCCGGAGCGAACGCCGCTGCCTGTGCTGATATTGCGCCGCCCGATACCGCGGCGATTATCTCCTGTAATCTTTAATAACGGCCTGCTGAGGAAGACGGAGTGCAATAATCCGTGTCTGCAGCCCTGGTTCAACAAGGTATTGGGGGGGGGGGGGGGGGGCGTTAGCCTCGAGATTCCCGTTAGCGGTTTGGCGACAGTCCGTCTTGTTTGAGGATCACGTAACGAGAGATTATTGGAAGAACTAATGAGAGAACCAAGTACACGAGTACGGACCTGTGTAGCCACTCTTCAGCTGTCACTGGCAGAGGTGAAATGCATTGTGGGATACCCAGCTGTCCGACGCTTACTCCAGAATTCCTTGGGAATGGCCTTTGACTGGTCCTGGAAAACCTGGAGAAAAAAAGCGTCTCGAGAAAAGGACAAAATGTCCGTTTGCGGGCGGCGACGTTGGGATTATTTATTTTCCCTTCTGGAAATTGTGGTTAAAAATTTGGATCCGGCTCCCGTGATTGATGGTGGGAAAACTTGGCAGCGGGAAGCAGTGATTCCGACTCCCTGGGCGGGAATAAAAACGAACAAACAATCGGAGCCATTAGCCTGACGCTTTTGTTGGGTTTGCGGGGCGACATTTGCTGCCGGATGGTTTTCAGCCACGCTGGCGGCCGCCTTGTCCCCCCCCCCAATAACGGATGTAGATGAGCGGGGGCCGTGGCGGCGGATCCTGGAAGGTTATTGATGTTGACAGCGCTCCTTCTCCCACTGAGCCCCGGAGGAGGATCACACAACCTGCCACTCAGATTGATTCCTCCCCTGACGGCGCAAGTTAGGAGGAAGAGGAGAAGGTAATGAAGAGAGGGTAGAGGACCTGGGGGGGGGGGGGGGGGTGATCCCGCTGTTGGGGGGGGTGATGATCCCGCTGTTGGGGGGGGGGGGGTGATCGTGATCCCGTTGATGCTCACGCACAGAGCAGAAGTTCTACTGGGCGGATGTGCTGAGCCTGTCTTTGATGTGAGAGGATCACGCATCAAAGCCGGTCGAGATCACCTACGTGAAGTCGCGCACGTCGTGCACGTTGTTGCCGTGTTCGTCACACGTGCGGGAGGCAGCGGCGACGCGACCGGTCTTTGCCCCCCCGCGGTGGCGCGGGGCTTCATCCGGACCACAAAGGCCTCCCACCTCTTTGATGCGCACGGTGATTTGTCCCCGCACCCGTGCACGGCGTCGTGTAACAGGCCGTGTCCGTGCACGGCGCCGTGCCTCCACATAATGGGAGGAAACGTAATCTAATTTCTACTTTCATTTACAGGACAGATTGTTCAAATGGAGTAGTAACTACCCCCCCCCCCCCTCTCATTGTCTCCCCCTCTCCCTCACCCGTGCCCCCCCCCATCTCCCCCCCCCCCCCCCCCCCATTTTGGCCCTATTCATTCCTGCGTTCGAAACCCGGCGAACGAGAACAAGTGAACAAATGAATGTTTCATGAAAGCTTTTATGATGAGAAAATGCAAATGAGGATGAGTGAATGAATGAATGTTTAATGAACGCTTGTTAAATGAAAAGGACTTATTAACCACAGCGCTGACTTAGCGGCGCGGCGCGGCGCGGCGTGGGCCCGGGCGACGCATTATACGTTGGCGTGGAGGTGACGACACGTTTAGGCGAGCCAGCAGCAAAACCAGTAGCTCTTAGCTTAGCTGGACCTAGCGGCCCACACAGGAGGGGGGGTGGTGCTTCGTAACTGGTCACAACACCTTCATCATCGTCATCATCTGGAGCTAGCTGGTTAGCGTGCTCCTGGGTCGTTGCTATCATTTTAAACATGGTGCCCACCCCGCTCGTGCCCAACGGGAGGCGCCGGGTTACCGCCGATGCGAGCGCCTTCTCCCGCCGCCCGTCTGCGACACCCCGCTTTCCCCCTCTGGGGTCCGTGCCGCGCACGCCGTTTACCACCGTCAAGTAAGCAGAAATGAAAACGCAGCGTCGGCACTTTGGAACGCCGGCTGTTTTTTTTGGGGGGGGGGGGGGGGGGTTTTGAACATTTACTTTTTCTTTGTTTTAAATATGTCAATTTTTAAACGTGAAGGCTTCTCTGGGCAACTTTACATTTGTCCTTCAGTTCAGAGAGGCTAATCTACGCCGCGGCGGCGCGGCCTGTGAGCTAATCCCTCCGCCAAATTAAACCTTTCAGCTCTAAATGGGACCATATTTTCCCAACAACTGTCATTATCCCTCATATTAGCTTAACGGCGCGCAGCGGATGGCGAGCGGCCGCGCTGTCTCCTGTTTGACCTTCCCCGCCCACGCTAACGCCGCCGCATATGCTCTCGCCGTCTCGCCTCCGTCCCCTCCCCGCTGAAATGGGGCTCAACAAAAATATTGTCCGACTGCCCGGAAACCCGAGGAGAGGAAGCCGGGCGAGCGTGTCGCTAATCGCTAATTTGGGCTCCAAAACAACAACCAAAAAAAAAAGTGATGGCGCGATCAAAGCCTTTTAAAACGGGGAGGACTCGAGCTCTGTCGGGGGACCTTCCTCACCCAAACGCACCTCTCCTCCTCTCCCTCTTCCAGCCTCCCTCCCTCATCCCTCCGCTCGCTAGCCTCCGCAATCCCCCCCCTTTTTTTTTTCCCCCGCTGCTTCCTCAAAGCGCATGCAAATGCCTAAATCTGTGTGAGACGGAGGAAGAAGGCGAGCTTTGTTAGCAAAGTCTAAATTGGGTCGCCTGTGCGCAAATCCACTGATCTCTTCCCGACGAAGGAGGGGAAACGTGCGCGTTTGTCTCGCTCATGGGCGACGGGCGAAGGAGCGACTCTCACATCGACCCGCCGGAGGTTTTCGTGGGAAACAGGAGTCGGATTAAACCGTTGACCTGCGGCCACCTGGAATCTGGCGCCGAACGGCTTGTTTTGAAGTTTTGACAGTTTTCCGGAGTGGAAAAAGCTTTTTACATCAGCTTTTGTTATATTTACAGTAAAGATGTAAATTTAGTGCCACAGTTCTCACGGCTGCTCCACGCTAACAATGCTAACAATTAAAACCAAGTCTGTCATGCCTTTATTATTACCATTGTTATTAATATTATTATTATTATTATTACTATTATAATTATAGTACAGGGAGAGAGGCTTGGCTTATGTTTGCTTATTTTTAGAAGTTTAAATGAGAAAATGGCCGCAAAAGACGCAGTTCTGGCGTTGTAGCGCAAATGCTAGCACTGCTAACTACTTCCCGTTGAGGCAAAATCCTCTCGATATCCAGTTTATCCCACTAACTTCTGATTTAGTCATTAACTGTTGGCTCTTTTCCCATGCTGGACTCATCTTAAGTGTCCGTCTTTAACTCTTTAATCTCCTCTCACCTCTTTTCTTATTCGTGTCTGACCTCTTTTCCTGCTTTATATAATAAAAGCTCCCCACATTCCTCTGGAGGAGCTCTTGAAGCTGAAAACTGAGTCAAAAGGTCTGAGCAGACTGTACAAAATCATCATCTATTCCTCCAAGTTCGCTGTGAGAGCCCCTTAATGTGATAATCACACGACGCTTAATCACACAGGCGCGCAACATCCCAGAGATTAAAAGACGGAGTCGTTCCTCCGCTCGCCCAGATCTCCCTCCAACCTCTACGGGAGGCGCGTTACAACCAAAATAAATCTGTCTGCGCCGCCATCAAACGGAATACCGCCTTCGACCACGACTCCACTCGAGCTTTCCTCATCGAGTAAATCAGGCAGGAGCTTCTCTCTTCTTCTGTGGTCATGTCACATCGAGTCCAGCGAAGAACCAGTGGAAGCGTGTTAGCGCGTTAGCGTGTTAGCGCGTTAGCGTGTTTCATCTGTTTTCAGCCTGTCCTGTGGTGGTGGTGGTGTAAATCCAGAGGGGGGGGAAATGAACCAGCAACCCTTAACGAGCAGAGAAAAGTTCCACACACTGAAGCAGCACTGCCTGGTGCTGCTATCGCGTCCTTTAGCAGCAGTTAGCCGTTAGCATAAACCCGTCAGTCCACAGCTGCCTTATGGTTTGAGCGTGTTAGCGCTCCGCGTGCACCGTGGGGGGTGAAAAACAACGGCAATAGTTCGACAAAGGTCGGCCTCTGAATGTCGTGACTTCGTTCTTGAGAGGTAAACGTGCCTTGGCGGGTGGGGGGGTGGGGGGGCTCGTCCTTCTCACTCCACCTGAGCTTTCACCTGTGAAAAATTGAATTAGCGGCTAGCACGTTGAGCCGCTCGCGCTAGTTTACGAGGAACGCCCGCCCCCCTCCCGACCTCCCCCCTCTCTGACAGATGCGGTGCTGCTCCGCCTCAGTCCTGTACCTGCCGGCGAGGCTCCGCGGCGGCTCTGTGTGTTAAAGCCGGAGCGATGCTCTAATCTGCCATTAAGACAGGGGGAGAGAGGCTTACTGGTGTTTCCCTTACAAATCCACTTCCAGAAAACCCCGCTAGAGATGCTGCGCTGAATCCCAACGGATTAGCGACGGGGTTACACCGACGGGAAGGATGGAGGCGAGGAGAGCGGGATACGGGGGGGGTGATGTAGGAGAGCGGCGTTTGAAAAAGGTTAATAATAGACGGCTACAAGTGTGAGCTCTCGTGTCGCTTTTGTGTGCACATCCACAGAAATGTACAAAAGAGGGAAGTGAAAAGGAAAATGACACACGGAGGCAGGAGGTGTAAGAGCAGGAGAACGAGGACGAGAGGGAGGGAGAGGGAGGGAGAGGGAGAGGGAGTGGGGCTGTGTGGGTGAGTTGTAGAACCCCGGGTCGTGCGCGGCGGCGTTTAATATCTTGTATCTACACGGCGTTTACTTAGCATTTCGTGCAAATATCAGATACTGACGGCACCTCTGCGTCTTAACCCCGTTCAGCCTGTTCAAACACGTAGGCCGTGTCGGCTTCCCGTGCGCGGAAACCAGAATATTGTTAGGAAATATCGCAGGAGAAGGCGGAGAAAGCGGCTGCGCTAGCTTAGCGGCTGCGCTAGCTTAGCGGCTGCGCTAGCTTAGCGGATGGCGCAGCCGCCGGTGGCTCTGCGACAACTCCTCGTGCACCGTTTGACGCTCGTTTTTCATGGGGGGTGTTAGCTAGTCTCTCACCTGACGTCCTTGCTGTGTAGCGTAGCAGCACGCGCGCTACATTAGCCATGAGGACACCGTTCTGAAGGCCGTCCATCTGTGGTGGGATCACCGAGGGGACAGCACCAGGGTCTGGGATGGAGCGGTCCTGGCAAACAGATGGCTCTGCTCCTGCATGTCAAGGCTGCGGCCATTTCCCCCCCCCCCCCCCCACACACACTTTTGGCACGCACCCGCTCCTCGCTCAGCCCATCTGTGGACCGTCCTCGGGGGACGTGGACGCGGCCCACCTGGGTGGACCGAGTGTCCAGTTTGAACACACAGAACAAAACCCGCCCACATCCATTCAGGGAGCTCCTCTTATCAAGGTAAGTGAAAAGGTTTCCTTTTTTTTTTTTTTCCCTTCTTCGCCTCCGTCAAACGCTCGGATTTCAGTGGGCAGTTGCCATGGCGACGCCAAAGTAAGCAACCACCTGTGGGCTGGCGTCTGATGTGAAGGAGGAGAAGGCGAGACGAGACGAATCAAACGAGTGACCCGGAACGTCCTAAAATAAACCCAGCACTTCACACGCGCTCGCACAGACGGACAGGGGACGTGTGGATTCGGCGGGAATCGCCGCGGCGACGGTTTCCTCGGCGGATCCCGACCCGGGTCAGAGAAGACCAAAGCGCCTCCTCCCCGCAGCCTCGCCTCCTGCTGGACATCAATCTTCCGGAGCTGCTGTCTCGGCAAAGAGCAGATTTTGATTCCTCCGCTGAGCAGAACTCAACCCCTTGACCTCCTTCCCCCTCACAGTCCCGGCAGTTGCCATGGTTACGGCAAAGCGCAGGGCGGCAACGCCGGCTGCCCTGCGGGAAGCAGGAGTTTGTAGGAGCCCTTCTAAAAAGTGCAATTGACTCATTTCCTGTTGAAACACATCACCTTTTTATTTGTGGCCTCCTGCACGTGTGTGTGTGTGTGTGTGTTTGTGTGTGCGTGTGTGTGTGTGTGTGTGTGTGTGTGTGTGTGTGTGTGTGTGTGTGTGTGTGTGTGTGTCCAAACATGCGTGTGAACTTGGTGCCAGTGGGCTCCCTCGTGCCAGCGCTGGTGAGGCAGAGCCACGTGTCGGCCGCGCAGCTGCGCACGGGCGGCTCTCATTGGTGGAGGCTAACGAGCGGGAGGGCACGGCTGCGTGCACGCCGGCGCGCTCGGAGTGCACGCAGGTGCCTCCCCGTGCGGGGCCGGGCCACCTTCTCAGGTGACCTGTAACACTCCCCCGGCCCACCACCAGGGGGCAGTCAAGATACATTTCCGCTAGCTGGCGCGTCGAATGACGGGCGTTGGACGCGTTTTTCTGTCCCCGCGGCCGTGAACAAGGCGCAGAGCGTCTGTGCCCCGCCCCCCCCGATGGGACGCCATGCCTGTCCCTGAATGCGGGCGCCCCCCCAGGCATGCAGAACTACGTCTTTGTGCTAAATTGCTGAGTATCTATGTAGGACAGTAACGTGTCGCGGTTGTTGTTGACACTGCTGATTTACATTAGAAAGGCCCGGAACAATGGGCGGTCCCACGGTGCCGATCCAATAGCCGGTGGGGGGGGGGGGGGGGGGTTTGGGGGGGTAACACCGTCCTCATTGTCGGTCTCGCCCAGGGAACGCACAATTAACAGATTAGCCGACAGGAGGGGCGGCGAAGAAGACTGAGGACCGGCAGCACCTGCTGTTTGGATCAGAAAGGACCTCAGTGTGTGGGGACAGGAGCCTCACACGACCTGGGGGGGAGCCGACCTGGGGGGGAGCCGACCTGGGGGGGGAGCCGACCTGGGAGGGGAGCCGACCCGGGGGGAGCCGACCCGGGGGGAGCCGACCCGGGGGGAGCCGAGCGGGCCTGACGTGGGCACGGGCGGTTTCCCGCCTCTCCTCTGGGTTCGTTTTTGGAGAAGAGCCACATGTGGAGGGAGGGAGATGAAAGGAGGGGGCGCGTATCCGTTTTACCTCGGCTGCACTCGGAGGGCATTTTCCATGCTGCATTGCTACAGGAGTCTCTGCCCCCCCCCCCCCCCCCGGAGACTCGAGGAGGCCCTTGACTGTGACTCTGCTAACAGGGCGCCATCGCCGCCGGATCGGACGCCGTTTGAAGATCCTCCATCACTTGTTTGGCTGGGAAAGTTTCTGCTGTGATTAGAGCTCGTATTGTTTTTTTTTGGGGTGGGGGGGTGGGGGGGGTTCTGCGTGGCGTTCTAATGGGATGCGTCGCAGGAACGCCCCCTGCGGAACAAAGCGAAACTGGGTCAGAGCCTCAAAATATCAGAAAAGGAGTCTTATTATCGTTTCCACCGTTGTCGGGCTCCACGTTCCGCCAGACGCCAACTCCCTAAAGAAAAAGGTTGGCATATTTTTGGGATGGGGGGGGGCGCCGAGCAAGCCGCGCGTCAAAGAAACCGCCGCCGCCACCACCGCCGCCGTGCAACGTTCGCCGCCAAACCAGTCGTTGGATGTCTCGGAGCTGCAGCCTGGCCTCAGCTAAACTCCCAAATCTCCGGGGAAACTTCCGGGTGGGCCCTGAAACCCGGAAGCCCACCTGCGGTTAAACATGCGCATCAATGCAGCGGCGGCACGCATCCGTCTGCACGTGCTCCCCCCCCCCGCGTCGCTCCCCCCCAGACCGGCTCGGCGCCGGGAGCCTCGACGTCCTGTTTTCCATAAAACAGCGGCGAACGTGCGCGAGGATGCGCTTGGTTGCGGCTGCCCCAAATCCAACATGGCAGCGAGTCGCAGCACGCCGGCGAGCATTTGCATTAAAGCAAGCGAACGCACCACCAACCCCCCCCCCCCCCTTCACTTCAACAGAAGTTGTGTTCTTCGGTTCTCCGGGTGGTCCAGGGACTCCGGTTGGAGCGTCCTGCCTTTCCTGTCCTCCGGTCTCCTCCCTCGGATGCACCGCCGCCGGGACGCCATTTCTCCTTTTCTCATTTGCTTCTCAGGATATTATGCGGTTTGATGTGCGCACTCGCCCACGCGTGCACACACACACACACACACACTGCGGAGAGACTCAACCCCCCATCATAAACGTACACAAGCGCACCTCTTCCACGAGGCGCCGTAAGTACCCCGATTGTGTTCTGGCCTCGTTTTCTCCAGGGCGGCGGCGAGCCCTTTTTTTTCCCGCTCGCGCGCTCGGAATGAAATCCAATTATTTCTGTAGTGGCTCCTCGACGCGTCCTCCGCTTTGAAGGAGCGCACGAGCTGCAGTCGCCGCCGTCGGACCCGGCGAATCGGTGACACGCGGCGGTTCAAACCTGCAACCGAGACGGATGCAGAGTGTGTGTGTGTGTGTGTGTGTGTGTGGTGTGTGTGTGTGTGTGTGTGTGTGTGTGTGTGTGTGTGTGTGTGTGTGTGTGTGTGTGTGTGTGTGTGTGTGTGTGTGTGTGTGTGTGTGTGTGTGCGGGGGGTCCACGGAAGTGTGTGAACTCCTGTCAAACTTTGTTAGTCCGCTAACTGTGTCAGATGCGGCGAGGAACGACTGATTATTTGCATATTTTAATTAAATAGCTGGAATTTAGAATGAATCGCTTCCTAAATTTATGGGCTAATTATACGGTGTTTGTCCTTGACTTGGCAGCATCACACGCCCCTGAATAAATCCATCGGCGGCGTGCGGTGACAGACAAAGTTACGCTGACGCCTGCAAACTTTGTTTCCTCCACACACCCCTCAATTAGCCTCTTCAACTCGCCGTTCTGACACAATAATTCGCGTACTGTCACCCGGCCTTTGTCGCCGGGGCCTTTGTGACGGCTCCTGGAGACGTGTGGGTGGGGGGGGGAACGCGGTGACACCCTGGACCCCCGCCGTGCTGTAGATCCACATTTGTAGTCCGGTTTTCCTGATCCCTACACACTCTGCGTGCGCTTAAGCTGCATCGTGAGGACATTGTTGCTGGTCCACACGACCTCTGACTAACATGATGGTCCTCACAAAGATAGAACAAATGTGTGTGTGAGCGAGAAGCTTGACTCACTGATCAAAATTAGCTTTAAATGAAGCCATTAGCCCAGAACAATGTAGCACAAACAAACAAAACGGTAATCATCCTGCGCCCGTAAACGTGTACAGACGCAATGTTACACTTCTCATTAAGAGTTTGGCAGATGGATGAAAATCCGTTGCCTTTTCCCTCCCAAATCAAAAACTGGCCCCCGCCTGGGCCCATCTGCTCCGCTTCCTGTCCTTGTGATTAAATATCCGGGCTAATAAAGCGTCGATCCCCGCGCTTGATCATCAAACGCACCTTTTCATGTCACAATCAGACGCCGCCTGCCAGGAGGTGATTTCGACGGTCTCCTTCTCCTTTGCGTCCGTTTTGGAGATTCCTCGCGCGCCGTCGTGGCTTCGCCGAGGCAGCCAGTCTGGCTACGTGGGATTAGCGAGGGGCAGAAGACGTATCGGAGGGCAAAACGACGCTAAACGTGGCCTCCGAAACCCCGGTGGAGGTTTGTCTGCATTAATCCTCTGCTGGCCTTTGGGTCACGTGTTCCATTATGAGGTGGAGGTGAGCGTGTGTGTGTGTGTGTGTGTGTGTGTGTGTGTGTGTGTGTGTGTGTGTGTGTGTGTGTGTGTGTGGCAGGAGAGGAAGCTACTTAAAGCAGTATTAATGGATTTCTTTTGGTCACTTGAGGCCGATGGAGCAGCTGTAAACACAACATTGACCACAGAAAGGTCATTTGGCAAATGTATTAAGGGGGCAGCTGGTAGCATTCGTTTAGAGTCACGTTTGTAGCGCGTCTGCGACTTTTATTCGTGTGTGTGTGTGTGTGTGTGTGAGCCTCGTACGTGCACGTTTCCCTCACACTCCCACGCCCGCCGGTGCCTCAACACGTTCTGATCCAGGAGAGGTTTCATCTGTTTCGTCATGTGCTGTTCTGTTCTGCCTTTCGCTGTTTTTGCATCATCAATAAAGGACTTTTCTGTTCTGCGCTATAAAAATAAAAAAGGGTTGGGGGCGGGGCGGCGGGGAGAGGACGGCGCCACTCCGGCGGACTGGCCAGGCGGGGTCAAAGGTCGCGTGTCATGGATTGATACCAGTCCTCTGCGAATCGCTAACACAGCGCTGTAACGATATGATTAGTCTTGATTAAACATCCAAGTGTGTATACCCAGTGGGAGCACGGGTCAATACCCAGATGTTGCCCCCCCCACACACACACACACACACACACTTGAATGTGGTGGAGACAATGCTAACTTATGGGTCAGAACACCAGCGCGAGCTAGCGTGTTTCCTCCCACTGAGGTTTGCTGAGCAGGCAAAGTTGCCAACCTGTCAATGTTACCAGCAACTGCTTATTGGAGGGTTTTCTGCCCAAAGATTTGCCCAGAGGTGGGGGTTGGGGGTGGTTGGGGGGGGGGGGCGGCTGACCACGGCTCCTCCGGGAGATGAGGCATCATTGCCAGGCAGCATTGGGGAATTTTGACTGCGGTAATCTGTGGATTGAACGGAGATTAACCACCACGTGAGGTGATGATTCTCGTCTTTGTCTCTTTTGTGTGGCTGGGGATCTGCTCGCCTTATCTTATCGCTCTGCCTCACGTCTCGGGGGCAGTTCCTCGCCGTTATCAGCGTGGCTCCATCTACATGGAAATCAAAGCCTTCGCTGTGGAATACGATTAGGGAGGGGGAGAAAAGTCTAATCTCCCCCCGACGTGATTCACGCTAATGACGGGCCGCCCGCGGGACGCAAACAACTTCCTGGTTTGAGCGCGAAGGTGGCTGGATGGCAAACGAGGTGGCGTAAGAACGACGTGTTCGTGCGGAACTCGAGCGTTTCATCTGCGAGGCTTCGTTTTGTCTGCGGGCCTTGGAAATGAGGATTAGGTCTCGCTTCACAGAACCCAGCTGCCTGACACTGACCTCCTTTGTTTTTTAATGACCAAAGAGTAGTGCGTGTGTGTGTGTGTGTGTGTGTGTGTGTGTGTGTGTGTGTGTGTTCAGAATAGTAGGGGTGGCCGCTAAAGGGAGGGAGGGTTATGGAGGGGATTAGAACCCACACAGCAACCCCTCCATCTGAGTAAACAAAGTACATGTTACTGTACACTGTGTGTGTGTGTGTGTGTGTGTGTGTGTGTGTGTGTGTGTGTGTGTGTGTGTGTGTGTGTGTGTGTGTGTGTGTGTGTGTGTGTGTTCAGAATAGTAGGGGTGGCCGCTAAAGGGAGGGAGGGTTATGGAGGGGATTAGAACCCACACAGCAACCCCTCCATCTGAGTAAACAAAGTACATGTTACTGTACACTGTGTGTGTGTGTGTGTGTGTGTGTGTATGTGTGTGTGTGTGTGTGTGGATGTAAAATGCCACTGTTGGTGACACCAGACAGAAAGAAGAAGACTGAATCCATCTGTGAAAGCAGCGGGATTAAGCTGCGCTCAAGCCAAGAGCTAGATGTCAATCAACCGCCAAGTGTGTGTGTAAGGGTGTGTGTATTGCTGCCAAAATCTGTGTGTGTGTGTGTGTGTGTGCGTGTGTGTGTGTGCGTGTGAGAGGACTGTACTCCCACAAAACACGCACGTTTTCATCTGGCGGTGGGGGGAGGGGGGGCCCCAACTCTGTTGTTTTCATGTGTAATCTGCAGAACGGAGCGAAGCCATTCATGCATCAATCACCAAAGTGCAACAAAACACGGCGACAAAATGAGAAAAGCAATTTTATTTCGACTATTTTGCACCAAATCCAGACCCACTCGTGACTGACAGTAACGGCGACACAGTGAGGACACATTTGAGCTCCTCTGGGGGTGCGAAGGCCCACGTTTAGTCCAGCTATCCACAGTTAAAACGCGTTGTCGCGGATTCGGACTGACCACTAGGTGGCGCCATGTCTAATAACAGGGGGGGGTCCAGTCTGAAGCTACCTGCCACCAGACAGAAAGGTCAAGGCCATTCCTGTAGTTGAGCGAGGGAGACGGGGGCTTGACCCGGATCTAGGAACCCCCTATTGAAGTTTGGGGGGTGGGGGGGGGCTTTCACAACCACGTGTCTGGTACCAGTGATTGAAGCTGGCTCAGTCCCTCGGACCCTGGGGGGGGGGGGATTGAAATCAATACAGCTGATGATGAGGCGACCGGAGTGGGACGGCGGCGGGGGTTTAAGGTGTGTGAGTGTGTGTGGGGTGGGGGGGGTCTCTGCTTTTGACGGATGGCTGGTTAAAGGGCCGATCAATTACCCTGATGGATTGGTTTGGGGGGGGGGGGGGGGGGGGGGGGGGGGGGTGAGGAAAGAGAGGGATCTGTGTTGGGAGAAGGAGCCGGGCTCCTCCGCTCCTCCGCAGCCTGATTCACTTACATCTCTGTTGTTGTGGAAAGTGGCAACTGGTCCCTCCTCCTCTCCCAATCCTTTATTTTTTCGAAAATGCTTAATCCCCCCCCTCTCTATGCATTTTAATTTTGCCCCCCTCCGCCACCGGGGGCCCAGTTTCCCCGCCCACTCTCCTCATTCTCGCCCGAGTCGAGGACGGCGAAGCCAAGAAATAGTTAATCTCTCCGGCTGCTGCGGTGATTGGCCGCCGTGCGCAGCCCTCAGCCTCCGCGCGTGAGAGGTAACCAGGCAACTTCAGGGACAGGAAAGGCGCTGAAAACCGCAGGAAAATCGGCGTTGTGGAAGTCTTGAAAACATGTTAGGGGAGCGAGGCAATGTGATTTCACCTTGTGTGTCCGGCAAATGGAATTAACAAATGGATTTTCTTAAACACTAACTCCCTCCCTCTCTCTCTCCCTCAATGGGGGGAAAATAGAGCGTTCAAATGAAGGGAGCACAGATGTGGATTAAAAGGCAGAAATGGGACGCGCAGGAGACGCATCCGCTGAGAAAAGGTGAGTTACACCTCAGTTCTGTCCTCCCGTGTCGGCGTGCGTGTGTGTTCGAGCACCGTGGAACTGTTTAAGGATGCATGGCAGCGCGGCTGCGTGGCCAGATTTATGGATCTGCGATGCGCTGCTCGCCGGGTGGAATCGGCTGCGGAGCGGTGTGATGCGGGCGACCGAAGCGGCCCCATATTTGATCAAATGTGGGGAGCGCGATCGGAAATGTGCGCGTGAACAGCAGCGTTGACGCCGTTCAGACCCCAAACGCCGGCCGGCCGTCACAGACCTGCTGCTCCAGGTCGATTTGAGCACCAAAATCTGAAAGGACGTTTTCGTTTGGAAGCGACCTCACGCCAAGCTGAGGCTGCTTTATAGAATGCGGTTTGGATCTAGCTCAGAAGTACGGGGTAAAAGCTCCACCAAGCACGTCCGAACCCCCTCCCTCCCCCCCCTCCCTCCCCAGTATTCAAATGAAGAGCTGTCCTGACGCAACAGCACTAAGTCATCTTCAAACGGCTGCGTCTTAACGCGCTCCGGTTCCACAAGACCGAGAGGACGATGACGCACATCTGCCCCTCAATCCATCCATCCATCCGCCCGCCCCCGTGGGCTGTTTGAGAATGTTGAGCGGGGTCTTGCGGGTTGCAGCGAGAGGATGAAACCTGTGGATGCCCGCTGGGGAGCGCGCAGCTTAGCGCAGCGCAGCGGCACCGGCCGGCAGGGTAGCGGCGCGCAGGCCCGCAGAAGAGGGGGTCCTGCGCGTTTTATCCATGCGCGGGGGGTCAATGTGGGGACAGAAACTCCAGTCCTGTTAATTGTGGACGCGTACTGAGGTGGCGGCGGTGCCGGGAGGCGGGGTGGTCCTACTGCGGCTGCGCTTCCGAATCGATTTTCCCGACAGGAGATCGATGGTATCAGGGACGCGTACTCTGTAGATTACATCTCTTCAACTTTCTGCTGTCTGCCACCGTTTTAACAACATCCTACAACTAAATAAACTTGACTCTTGCCTCTTGTTTTGGCAGATCGGAATACTTAGTTGTGTTTGTAGCTTGATTTTCTTCATCATTTCGGTTACATCGGCTGTACCTCGATGGTGTCAGAGGGAAAAAGGCTCCAAGTGAGCAAGAACAGGAATGATGTGAAAGGAGGTCAGGATCAGACATTAGAGCTTCTTGCTCTCCTGATTTGATCTCAAGGGCTCTTAAAACTCAAACGCCCTCCTGGCTAAACCTGAATCTGATAATAAGACCAGCTGAAGTGCCCAACACGGGGTTGGACCATATGTCCATCGCGGTGGTTTTCCGCTCGGCTGCTGATGGAGGAGTGTGGATGGAAAATGTCCTTTGACTGTCGTTGCGGAAAAGCAGCGCTTAAACTGCTGGCAGCTTCCGGAGGAGCCCGCGCCGTCCCTCCAACGGCCGCGGTGGATGTTTACGCTGCGGCCCGGACGGACGCGAGCAAAGGCGCCGCTTGGCATTTTGACACCGGTGCCAAAGTTCACTGCCGCCTCTCACCGAGCGACCAAACTGCCTTTAGTAATCTCCTTACAGAGGATGTTCTGCAACAGAGCCTAAGCTGCGCCCGGTGGCTCGGCTGTGGGGCTCAGGGCGCACACACACACACACACACGCACACACACACACAGGGCGTGCAGGACTATTTCCAGATGTCATCCCAATGCAGTTCTTTGCAGCCCAGTGTGAGTTGTGGGGCTTAAGATGGAGCTGAACAAAGCACTCGAGAGCCCTGGCTTCTCCAGTAAGGGCTTTGTTGGCTCCCCCAGTGGAATCCAGACAGTTAATTTAGCTCCTGACACCAGTGGATACAGGAGTTATATCTCATCCGATTAAAACCGTAATTCCTTACTCCCCCTTTTTTTTCCGCAATTATTGCGAGAAGTCGAAAGTGGTCGGGCTTCTTCTCGGCGCCGGTTGTTGTTTTGCACTCCTCCTGAGGTCCTCGGGGTTCTCTCACCCGTTTCCCGCCGCGTCGCTTCCATCTGCCTGGCGAAAGACGGTTTTATTATCACTTTTGTTGTCTCGCCTCGTGCGGCGGCGGCGGCGGCATCGCCACGACAGGAAATCGCTCGTGATTTCAGGAGTACTCTGGGATAATGCGTCTGAAGAACAGGGGGTTAGGCCGACATCAATGGAGCAGAATTCAGGATGAGACACGCCGCCTGAATCTTTTATAAAAGCAGTTTCCATGAGCTTTCAGGGCGGTCGGAGTCCTCGTCTCCGTGGCGTCCTCGTCACATCGACTGGATTCAAGACGTGGCCCCTGAGACAGAGAAAGGTCAGAGGTCATCTCAGTCGTCTCCACTGAAGGGGAGGGTTTCCTAAACATTTGCTTTATTCTCTTTTGTGCAGAAAATGCGAGCAAACCTGACATTATGACATCACGCAACATTTAAAACCCCGAATAAGAAACAATTTAAAAAGTGGCCCCCATTTTTCATAAACCCGAACCAAGCCCCCGCGAGCCTCGATCCTACGTCCGTGTTGTGTTACACGTAACTTCATTACGTTCTTTTTAATATCCGTGTCGGAGTTATGTAAATACAATTGGATCCTGCTGTTTGCAGCGGCGTCAGATTGTATCAGTGTCACTTTGCGTTACAGTAACTGAATCACATGATCCAGTGAGGGAAACAGTACGTGGCCAATAAAACAATTAACTGGGCGAGCGTGAGCCGCGGTTAGCGCTCACGCCGAGCTGCCATCGATTCAAACGCAACGTTCAGCCGCTAACTCCCCGTAAATGAGCGTTCAAGCACCGTTGACTTCACGCCTGCCTCTGCGCGTCCCTCGTCGCGCCGACCCTGCTGAGCCGACAACGAGGTGGCGACCCCCGGCGCTATCGCGCTAACGGAATCAAATGGGCCACTCAATTGCCAGCCCATCAAACAATTAGCTTCTTTGTGTAGCTGGGTGGCGAGAGGGGCCCCGTGCCGCGGCCTGTAACATCTGGTGAGAGTGTGAAGTGTTCAGCCTGACCACCCCCCCACCCCCATGTTAAGCGGGAATGACCTGCACTTCCCGCCTCGCTTCCACCGGATCTTCAATGCATCAATGACACCAGCCATCACGAGGGACGTGTACCATGCCAAAGCAGTGATTCATTAGGACTCAATTAGCTGGGAGGCATGGGGGGCTGTGCCATATGCCTCGGGGCTCTCCTGCAATCTGGACCCGCTCCTTATTACTGTACTCTCAGCTGTCTCTGGCTGCATGTGTGCTGCATCACTGCCCCGCTGTCTTCCTCCCGTCAACCCCACCGTCGCCTTTCTGCCGTTAATACGAGCCGGCCGTAGAGATTTAGCCTGTCTGTCTGGAGCCGTCCGGGTTCCGAGAGTCTGGACGACCTTCGGCTCAACTCGCAGCGCGCCGGTTGGCCGTGCATGAAACGCTCATCCATCCACTGATGTATGAGGAGCTCCACACGTCCTGCAGGAGGTCCGGATCGACCTGGACGGGCCTGTCAGGGAGCGGCTGACAAGGTCCACCCGAACCTCAAACCCTGCTTGTCTTCTAATCTGCGTCGAGGCGAACGAGCTCCAAAACGAGAGTCGGATTTTAAAAAATGAGCAGTGAGACGTGGGGTATCATGTGATGGGATCGGGTGCGACGTGATGGGGTGCGGGCACACGCTGTCACACTTGACGTGATCCGGGAGCCGAGGTTTGGCCTCAGAACTTGGATCTCTGCCGCCGCCACGTCAGCAGCAACGTGCGTTGCTCAGCTGGACCCGTTCATTTAGAGTCTATTAGGACTCTAAACATTTAGAGTCAGGGACTCTAAATGAATGGGAGGCGATTAAATACCGCGTAACCTCGCAGCGGAGGTCAGAAACGTGGCGGCGGCGCTGCCCCAGTTGTGCGCACGTGCAGCCACCCAACCGCACTCCTCCAGGGTTTTCACCGCATTACCCAGAAACGCCACGTCCGTGTGACCCAATTTGTCAGCCTCTCCTCCGCGCTCATCTCCCAGATGCGCTGCGGGAGGCCCCCACCGCGGCGGAGCGGTCGTCACCTACGGGGAGCGCTCCGGTTTCATCCCATCAGGCCTTCCTACAACTCTGTTCCCCGCAGGGAGACGGCGGCTCCTCGTGAGGCCGATCAACACGAGCACGGCGGCGGTGGCGGCGGCGGCGGCGGCTGTAGCCGCGGCTCGTTTGTATTTGCCTTTGATAAAATATGCCATCAAATAGAGGCTTGGCGGCGGATTCCTCCCTCTGATGGGATCAATTTTCATCCGATTTCCAGCTCTTGTTCCAGCGTTGGTGTTGGGTAAAGCTGCTGTCAGCGGGTCGTCATGTGACCACTGTTTATGTGCGTTTGGCCGCATTCGTTTAAATTCGGAGGCCGACTGAGTATAATTAGGAGTAGATGAAGCCAGTAGGTTGTCTGCTGGCGTTATTTTCATATGGCAGCGTTGGAGGAAGGGAAAAAAAAGAAACACACGAGAAAGGGAGCAGAAAATGTAATTATATTTGACTGTTTAATTCTTCTAGTTGCTGCGCGGCCACATCATGTATGAAAACATGCAAAAATGAGTCACATTTTCTGGAATTCAGAAAGCTCCAGTGGCCGTCCAGTCATCCCAGCACGGAAACACATAAACACATAAACCTGTAGTGATGAAAGACGTTAGCAGGCGCCTCCAGAAAGGCGCGAGATGCATTAGCAGCACTTTGGGTCGGAACTTGGGAGCATTTGGACTGAATCTGCATCTTGAATTCAGATAGAAGGAGGGAAAAAAGACGGAAATGGATTAAAATGGATTAATAACATGTGGAGTCTGACAGAAGTCCACAGCAGACCCAAACACACAAACTGGGGAAACTTTTAATCCTTTCCAGTTGATACTCTCTCTCTCACACACACACGCACACACACACACACACACACACACACACACACACGGAGAGCAGAACATGAACGGGGAGACAAGGACAAGATGATCAGGCAAAAGTTGAAGGGATAAGACAGCTTATATCCATGAGGAGGAGGAGACGATTAACTGCAGGTGAAGGACGGAGAGATAATGAGGTCAGGTGAAGGAGGAAGGGATGATGATGGAGGGATGGGTGGAGGGATGGATGGATGGATGGAGGGATGGATGGATGGGTGGATGGATGGGTGGGTGGGTAGATAGATAGATAGATAGATAGATAGATAGATAGATAGATAGATAGATAGATAGATAGATAGATAGATAGATAGATAGATAGATAGATAGATAGATAGATGGATGGATCGGTGGGTGGATGGAGGGAGGGATGGAGGGAGGGATGGATGGATGGATGAATGGGTGGGGGATGGATGGAGGGAGGGATGAATGGGTGGAGGAATGGATGGATGGAGGGATGGATGGATGGATGGATGGAGGGATGGGGAGGAGCTGTGTCTTCTCAACGTTGCAACCTCTTAATATAAAGGAGCTCTGTGTGGCGCCCCCTGCAGGCGACACATTGAGCCCGCTCAGATCATCTGGCCCCACGTTTGGCTCCCATCGGCCCTGGAGCGTCGCCTCCCTGCGCCCGCCGCACCTTTAACTTCTCTTTACCGGCTGATTAGTCGCCAATAGGGTGTGGACGGGGTGTTTTACCCCCCGGAGCGTGATCACATGTGAGATGACGACAGCTTCACACCTCCCGCCGTTCCATACGTCGCTTCTCCGTTCATGAGAGATTAATGAGACACGCTGAGCCGAGATGAAGCTTCATTAATTACCTTCATCCATACGAGGCTGCGATCTGGGGCGCAAACAGATTGTACGTGTGCCTTTTTCAGCCCCCCCCCCTTAAAGCACATTTAAACTAGCACCTGTTAGTTTGCAGGGGGAGACGTGGGGCATCCTTCAGGGAAAACACGGAACGTTTAAGTGCACTTTGTGGGAATAATCAGCGGCACAGCTGCAAAATAAATAAATAAAATCACTTCACTGCAAACCGGCGGTAATTGTGATATTAGCAGTGCCGTATTATCTTTAAAGAATTCCGAAAGAGCTTCAGCTGTGCGCGAATCAACCTGAGTAGCTCGTCAGCAAAAAAAAAAAAAGAGTTAGATATGCTAATGCTTCCTTTGTGTGAGATGTCAATCATGTGCCGGTCTGAGGTTCAATGCGGGGGAAAGATTCCAACATGCGAATCGTGTGCATTTTTGGAGTAATTGCTCGTCTGTCCTTCAGATGAAGCCGATTTGTCTGTCCTCGCTAGCTCCTCGCCCGTGGAGTTCCCCGTCTACAGATGTGCTTGCTTTTCTTCTCCTCCTGCCTCCACCACCACCTCTGGAACAACTCATCTGGCACTGCGGGGCCTCAGCGAGCTGCAAGAACAGGCTCCCATCTTTAAAGACGGGCAGACAAACACGAGTCGTTAGCACGACGTTGTTTAGCCGCTGTTAACAGTCTTTCTTTGACACGTTCGGGCCGTGTTTACGTGTTCCTTTTCTTCATAGACGGCGATGGAAAAGTGCCTTTACGCTTCAAATCGTTAGCCACTAAGGAACGAGCCATTACTGTCAAGTAGTCAACATCAGCAGTAAATACAGGCTGCTGCCATTTGCATTGAGAGACGCTCGGTAAGCGGTGGACCTGTGAGGCTCCTGTTTTGAAGAGACCGCCGTCTTAACGCCGCCTCGTAGGTCGCAGGTACGATGTTTCCCTCCTCGGCTGCTGTGATCGGCGCCACTTTTATCCGCAGATACGTATTTAACTGTCCACAGTCCAGCGCGTCTCCTCTCAGATGAGAACAACAAAGCGTGAAATCCACCATCGAGGGTTTTCCTGCAGTGCTTTATTAGGCCCGTGAACCAACACGCAATTAAAGAGGACACCTTTTGGCTGTTTATTTAGTTCAAAGACGACACAGAAAACAGGAAAAAGGACTAATTGTCTCATTAGCTCCCCACGGCATGTCCTCGGCTCTTTTGTAGAAAAGAAGCAGCCAAATGAAACGTGGTTTTATCCTCTTTTCCACACAAAGAAAAGGAGGGCAGAGGAGAATCCGCTGAAAGATGAGGTAGAACGCCAAAGAAATATGGATATTGTGATTAAAAATAGGATGAAACGCCACGAGGGGAGCAAGTGAAGGGTGGGAGGCTCCGTGTTGACGGGCTCGTTGTTGATCTGGGGTGTTTGTTCAGGCCTTCTGGAGCCGGCCCAGTTCTGTGTCAGACGGTAAACAGCCTGTTTTAACACACCGCTCAGATGCTGAGACACAGCACAGCCACAAACCCAATCAAGAGTGAATTAAAGACTCCTCCGGGAAGCCACACAGGGACATTAGAGGGGGTGTTTTGGCTGGCTGGGGGGGGGCAGGAGCGATCCTTCCAGATTCCCTGCATGTGGTGGGTGGAATGAATAAACAGAATGGAGGAGAGAGGAGCCGCGGCCCCATCTTGTTTTCACACATTTGTTTACCCTCACCGTGGGGAGCTCGTGACACTTTATTAGCCTGAATACGTCTGTTACAACAGACAGGAGCCCAAAGCCCATTAATAGTTTCACCCGGAGACGTCAGCTCCTCGCCATCGGTCTGTTTGTTCGTTTATGACGCGTCTCAGACGCACACGTCTTCGCCACGGGCTTCCTTCCCTCAGGAGTGGCGCTGCCCCCATGGAGGCGTCTCGCACCGAGGCCTTCGCTGACACCGGTCGGCGCCGCCTAGCAAAGACGCCGACCTCTCGTTAGCTCACCAGCTGTAGCAACAAAGCTTCTCTTCTCCCAAAGAGAGTGAATGAGAGCAGGTAAAACACCCAAACTTGTTCCCTTTTTCCCTTTTTTTCCCCATCCTTTCACCCCCCCTGCTTGCACACTTGAGTCCTCCATTGTTGGAGGCCCTCCGTCTTGTCAGAATGAGGTGAACTAATGGGCCGTGGCTGAGCAGTCTGGTCTCAGAGGTTATCGGTTCCCCCCTGGAAGGCAAGAAGGACAGAGGGAGGAGAAAGGTGGGAGTCTTTCTCCTTTGTCTGTGATGTTTAAACGTTGGCTGGGCAGAATCTCTACATGCGGAAGTTAAAACGTTCCCGCAATGCTAAAGGACAAGGACATGTGGTCCATCCCCCGATCACTTGATGGTCTTTAAGACGTCCAATACGCTGTGCGAGCCTGTGAAAATGTTTGATTCCTTGACCAGCTTCCCCGTGTATTAGCTTAATTTTTACCATTCTTGTAGTAATTGGCAGCGACAGCGTAAAGACCTGTATGTCACTCAGGCGCCGGCTCGTCAGGAAACCAATTAATCCAAAGAAAGCAAATGAAGCTTATCTGGGATCTGGGGGCTATCGGCCGATCTTGTAGAGCCACGTTAAACAACCGTGTTGCTTGACAGCGTGGTGGTGATAAGACCCACGTCGGAGTCTTTGAGGGCGAACGTTTTTAGGCCTTTAGTCAGATACAAATCGCGCTGGGCTGCTTTTGCTTCCACGGGCGCCACACGGCAGCGCGGCGGCGCCGCTCAGCCAGGGCGTGACAGTTGTGTCCCGCCCCATAAGCCGGGGGGCATTTTTGTAACAAAGATGACCGGTGCGAGGTGCCAACGGTGGTCTGGAACAAATGTTCCACCAGAGCCATGCCAGCCGTGGCCAGGAAGAGACTGAGACGGGGGCCTCCCCCCGCAATCACCGACGCCGCCTTGCCGTCGGGGCCGTGGTGAATGGCGGCGTAATTGGCCGTATCCAGTGACGGATGGCTGTTCAACCTTTGTTACTCATCGGTGGCGGGGAGGCACAATATGAGGTTGATTGTGGAGTCTATTAGACACCCGTCTCAGGAGGCAATGTTACCGGGGGGGGGGGGGGACCAAGAGTGATCCAATTTAAAAATCAACGCGTGCTCAGTGATTGCCCATTATATTTGTCAGACTGTAAACACCACTGAAATTGTGATCACACTAAATGGATCCTTTTTTTTTTTTATTCACAAACAAGTGGAAACTGAACGCAGTTGCTGGAAATTGCATCCATCTGTCTCCGTACATAAATCAAAGTTGGTCTAAATTATAGTCTCGCTTTCTGGTAAACAAATTATCATGTCAAGCCATTTTCCTATTGTACGTATGCTGATTTTGTTTTGTCGCCAGCGCTGGCGCCGCGCTAAAGAAAGCGAAGAAATAAAGCGTGATCCCGATCCTTTAGAATTTAGACGTCTTGGGGAAAAAGAAGTCGGAGAAATTGTGGCAGAATTTTAATGTTTTGCTTTATTTTGAAGGCTAAAAGTGCCACATGTCAGTATAGATCACTGTAACGTGGTCCAATTTAGCTTTATTTATACAGCAGCTGTTACAACCGCGACAGAAACCTGGAAAACTCTCTTCTAAGAGGAAGAAACGGGCCCAGGCTGGGGCGAGTTTGGCAAAGAAAAGAATCAATATATCCACTGGTATGTTTAACGTTTAGGGAGCCACGACCGTACATCAGGTTTCCTCACAGCCGGACCGTTCAATACTTCCAATCACAGGTTGAAATCTCAGACGCGGGCTGGAACGTCCCCAAAGGCGTCAGCCAGCAGTCGGCGGACGGGCCTAAAGACGCGGGAGGGAGCGCTAAGACGAACAAATTAATAAATAATATGTGGCTTTTGTGGGGGCCACATCCCCAAACATCGTGCGAGTAGCTGGAGAAACGAGCGATGCTCGTTAACTCTGACCCAAATCACGAGAGACACCGCGAGCTGTTGGAACGCAGAGCAGATTGGGGAGTCAGGGTGACCTAGATAGCGTTGCCTTTGACAAGCAGCCGTGCATCACTCTAAATCGCTCTTCCGCCTGATACAATGAGCCACATCTCCCCGGTTGGTTGTGAAAATTACATTCTGACATTCTGTGACGTGGAAAATACCCCCACCCCTGTGGGACACTTTCCCGGGGGTACTTGAGGGGCAATTGCCCCTTTTGCTTGGACTCAGGTGACATAATCGACCCCGTGAGAGCTGAGAGGCAGCCGGACCGGAGCTGGAGGGGCATCAGGTGTGGATGAGGCCACTGCAGAGTTTTAAATGCAAATCATCTTCAGGTCACTTTAGCCATAATAGGAGAGACCAGAGGACGTGCCGGTTTCATTTTTACTCCTTTATGCTGAAACTCTCCATCAAAATACACACTTTCCACCAGCTAATATGTGGGAATACAGAGATAAGACCAGTTAGATGCCCCCAGTTTGCAAATACGGGACTATTTCCCAGTTGACCTGTTATAGCACTGACTGAGCAATGCGAAGTTAGCTATAGCGGCACACTAGCACGTCCCCCGGCTGCCATGTGACGCAATCCTGGTCATGTGACCTTACAAACGTGGCCGCTATCCATGGTGGTAGATTTATATAATACCCAGAAGATCCCAACAATACCTGCGCGTTGGAAATGAGCACAACTCGCACTAAATGCAATGTTTTAATCCAGCAACAGTGTTCCAGTTACTCTGGATAATCCAAAAATCCTCACTGGGAATAGACGTTTTTAGGGGACGGCGTCTTCGGAGCAGACAGAAGTTGGGAAAAGTGCTGACACCGAGGTCTATGGATCATCCAGATTACCAAGAATCGCTTCAGATTGCTTTTGTAACCAAAGTTTGGAGTTGTGGTGAAGAGAATGGGACCAGAAATCAGGCTCAGATGTGACGACATCAAGCCCCAACACAATTTTATAGAAAAAAACCCCCAAAAAAACCCATTTTCGGGGGGAAAGGGCACCGGTCGTGGTCCGCCACACACTCACAATGTCACACAACGTCACGCGTCCGCCGCCGCTCTATTCAGGCCAACGTGGGCTGAAGGCCCTCCTCCAACAATGGGCTATCGCCATGCCAACAAAAGCAGCACCAGACACAGTGCCAGCTTGGCATGGCAGCTTGTGTTAGCTGTGGATGATTCAAGGGCATTAAAGCACAACGTGGGGGGGTTCCAGGAGGGCGGCGGCTCTGCCAGGACTTCTGCCGCTTCGCCTTGAAACAGCCGCCGCTCGGCTCCTCCCCCTCCTCCCGACGGAGCGTTGCAGCAACAACAGGTCCCCTGCATCTGCACGTTTCGCCACAGGTCCCCTCAGAAGGTGGGCAGAGGAGGGGGGGGGGGGGCGAATTTGCAGCTGATGATGCTACGCCTTTGTTGACTTGTTCATTTGGCGCCTGTCACTTTCTGTGTTGGACGAATGCTCTAATGAGTGATCAAGTCGTGTTTGTCGTCTTAATTTTGAAGCGGTTTAACATCAACTGTCGTCCCTCCTGTCTTCTTGCCTTGCAGTGCTGGGGGCGAACGCGCGTGATGGGCTGTCAGGCTGCATCTGAAGTGCTCTGCCAAGGAATAATATCCACTCCCGTCCTCCTCTGAAGAACAATATTTCATTCAATCAATGTTGCAGGCTCCCCCGGGGGGGAATTACTCCTGAGTAATAGGCGGACCCTCAGAAAAGAGCACCGGTGGACCATGTGATGCTTGCCCTTTACGGAGGGAACTCAGGTATGCTCCAGAAGATGCCAAATCTGCTCTGAAGCCGCTCTCAAGAGGATCACCTGAGCCGATAATACGACTTCTTTTTATATATATATATATATTTTTTACGTCCGGGATACTCCAAATACCATGGCCTGCCTGTGACCGTCTCCGCCGATGCTGCATCTTCACTTTATGAGGAACGCCGGACGCCTCGCCATGGATTTGCTCCTGTGAAGGGCAGCAGTGAGAAAGACTGGAGCGGCGGGGGGATTCGGACACTGGGAGCGGGTCGGATTAGTTAGTTTGTCGCTAACCCATGGTGGATCTGCTGTGAGCTGGACGAGGGATTCAGCGGGAGAGGATGTCAGCGGAAGCCGAGCTTCAATCCGGTGTCAAAACCAGCCAGAGAAGGGAGTCCAGGAGGATCAAAGGTACGTGCAACATCGTGGGAGAACATCCTGCGTATCGACGAATTTCTCAGAGACACCGACAAATGTCAGCATGTGGGCGGTAGACAGGCTAGGACCTAGCGTCTGCACGCTATCATCAGGAAGGCCGACGAAGGCGTTTATTTGTATTCCAGCTCCATTCAGTAAATACTGTTACACTGGGCCACACGGGGGGGGGGGGGCGGGGGGGCATATGGAGCCCACAGATGTTGTAACATCGGTTTCGTGCTGCCTGGGTTTGGTAGTCCTGATTTAGGTGTCATGGCCGGGGTAATTCACACCCTGTCGAGTGATCTAAACTCCCCCCTGAACTCCCCCCGCCCATGTTTTTTTGCCAATGAATAAAATAAAACCGCTCAAGCCAGTCCAGTAAATGTGACTTCTGGGGGCTGGCTGTTTCAAGGCCGTGGGGGGGCCAGGCCCTGCGTGGGTGTCTCACCGTTCAGATGAATAGCCGGGCTGAAGGAGGGCCCATTGATTTGAGTTAAGTGGACGCAGGAGAGTGGAGCGAGGGAGCCATCACACTCTTGGCCTTGAGGCTCATGGGGGGGGGGACAGCACAGGCCATCATAGCCTGACTTTACTTCATTAATCACATGTGCTGCTGGAACCAATCACATAATCAGCACAGATGCTGTTCAGGCCCCTATAAGGAAACTGGCTAAAGCTAACGTGCGTTTAATGTTGATTATCGCAGTGGGAAAAATACTAAAGCAGGTTGAAATCGACCGAAACTCAAGCTTATCAGTCTTCTGGAGTCAGGGAATATATCATTTGTGCACATGTGAACGAGAAATAGGGCTCATCAGCCCACTGAAACATCTGGGGGGTCACGATTACGCCGCCACTCTCTTGTTCCAGGCGGCCCAGGATTTCAGGCGACCCTCTGCATACAAATACGAGAGCTCTTATCTGGAAACTTATCTCCTCCGCAGTGCTGCGATCATGTCACACCACCCAAATTTCCCACCTTCCTGTCCCTCCAGATGCTGCTGCTGCTGGTTTTACTGGTTTGCATGAAACCAGAATCCCGATGGCGTAATTCATTGCATTCTGCACACTAATCAGACACACTCGTGTATTTAAACCCCCCGATCTTCACGCGCTAACCTCTGACAGTCTTCATAAAGCCAACGCTCCTTTCTACCCATCGACAGAAGCGCTCTACATGCTTCACTTTACCCTATCTCCATAGCAACTGTTGCTCTCCCACTGTCACCTGTAGGTACCTCCTGAAAAGAGATGAATAGAGGACGAGAGTCATTGAGGAGGAAGAGCAGGAAAAGACGGAAGAGCAGATTTCCTCCTCATCATCCAATCTAAACGCTATTTATGACCTGTTTGCCGGCGCCTTCTGCTGCTCGGTAAACATGTTTGTGCCTCCGCATCCCTCACATCGTCCCCGCCCACGTGCACAGCACCCCTCATTGACTCTGTGACCGGTTTTACCCGAACCCGATTCTCGTGCCCGGCGCCAAACGTGCGCTGGGGGACGATGAACGCGCGCCCGCCGTTAACGCAAATGTGCCTCCACGTGTTCGGCGAGGCTCACGAGCGTTATTCTGCGCGCACGGAGGAGGCAGGTGGCGGGAGCGGATCCGCGTCCGTTGTCTTTACCGCCGCCAGTGGCCCGCTGCAGTCATCAGCGGCGAGCGTTGCCGGGCCCCGCGGATCGGCTCCGGCTCCGGCGGCTCCCGCTGAGAGGAGATAATGGTGAAGAGTTTATGTTTCACGTGGGGGGGGCGCCCGGCTCCACGGTGGATGATGAGCAGCCGCCCGCCCGCCTGCTCCGACAGGAAGAGCCGGGCCAAAGGGTCAAAGGTTAAGCTGCTTCCATGCCCAGATCCCCAACAAAAAGTTTCCCGTTGCCAAGCTCTCATATCTGGAGGGGCACTTCTGACTCTCCATCTGTTGCCATCTGTGCCCGCGCTGTCCCCATTCTTGTTCGGCAAGGACGAAACGAGCCTCGGAACAGGATGCGGCGCCGCCTGCTGATTCTTGCCTCCGTCTACCGCCGATTTTACTGCTTTAGAGCCCCTGATGAAAGCGTTTTAATCCCTGTTAACGTATCCAGGTGCTGCTGTTTCCTGCACAATAAATGCACGAGAATGACCCAATTGCCCCCTGGTGGAGGGCTGCAGCACGTTCAGTCCAACGCTTGTTGGAATTGTTGCCATTTGATAGCTCTTATTGCTCTAAATGACTCATTTGATCCAGTAAAACGCGACGCGATGGCCGGAGCTGTAATTCCAGGACGCCAGAGGAAACCGCGTAAACTCCGCCCCCGGCCGTCGACACGCACCTTCGCCCGTCCGCTTCTGTTTCCCGTTTACGGCCTGTAACATCATGTAGCAGCCTGCCCGACAGCGCTTTCATTATCAAACGCGACGCACCGGCTCGTGCAGCTCTGAACTCCGAGCACGTAGCGCACGAGTTATGGGGCCCTGTCGAAGACGCTCATTCGGCGTGCGGGGGCCTACATTTTTAAAGAACGGAGCACAAACCCCTAAATCTCTCCTGAAGTGTTGTGAGGAGGAATAGCGGGCTGAATGTAAAGGAACAAATGGCAGCGAACATCTGGTAAAAGCTCATCTGAGAGGCGGAATTGGTCCGATGGTGTTTAAAATGCAACTGGAGCAGCATGCATTTTACATTACGTTACAGAGCGCGTGAGTCAGTGGAATCAGGATGATACATAATAATGTATGAACAGACTATAGGGCTCTGGATCGGGCTGGGCTTCAGTGGGGGGGGGGGGGGGGGGGGGGGTGACTTACTCGCGTGCGCTGGGTTGAGGAAACAAGTCTGAATTAGACCCAGATTTGACATTTACCCGCTCAGAGACTTTAATGACGCCAAGCCCCTCCCCCCTTCGGAGGACTGCGCCCTCATGAATTAGTGAGAGGGCCGAGACGAGAGCTTACAACCCAAACTGAATCCCCCCCCCCCACCCCACCCCCCCCTTTGAAAGTGCTAATAAAGAATAAACTCTGGCTAATGGCAGGAGGACGTTCGGGGGTCGTCTCTGATCGTCCTTGTCCTCTCAGAACGCGGCGCTTCGGCAGCCACTTGCACATGCAGGCGCCCGCCGTGCGTGATCGTGACCTAGAAATTGAGCGAGCGAGCAGCTGAGAAACTGTTAAATCCTCCAAGGTGCCGGTGACCTTGATTCTGAATCCTGTTACCCTGATGTGTAAATGCGATGGGAGTCGGTGTTTCCCACCAGCCGGCGCAGGTTAGGAGGGCTCGGATTAGACGTTGTAGACGCGGGGCGGCGCTCCCGGCTCGGTCGGCCCTGATCAGAACGGCGCCGGCTGCAGAGCCAGAGAGGTGTCGGTGTCAAGGTGGTGTCAGGACGGCGGCAGAGACTGATGGACGGAATAATCAGCCGCACGGATGAGAGCGTGGACGGAGGCGAAGCCCGAGGCCGTCCAGACACACACACACACACACACACACCCTCCCAGTCTCACGCCATGGTACCACCAGCCGACATCCATCACCCAGTGAGGGCCTGGTGGATTGTGGGAGATCACTGGAGCGGGATGATTCCCCTCAATAGTGGCCATTCAATCTGATGTGTCACCGTCAACAGCACCCATGGGAACTATGAGCACCCACGCTCGGCCACCCCCGCAACCGTCCAGCCGAGCGTGCGTGCGTGCGTGCGTGCGTGCGTGCCCCACAATGCCCTGCGAGAGGTGGCGCAACAGCGATTTTCCCTCTTGTTTTCTCATTTGCTCCGGTACCTTTGTTCAGCTTCATTTTCAATCCGGAGTCCAATTTTCTTTTCAATCTTTGCACGCCGCCGATAATTTACTATTCAGTCCGCATTTCCTATTCCATAAATATTTATACGTAAGCCGACGCAAAACGCGCGCTCTTCAGCCCGAAACCCGAAGCGTGGCGTGATGCTAACGCCACAGGGCGTCAATGAACTCACGCATCCCGGCTTCCTGTAAATCATTTTCCAAGTCTCCCTTTCCCATTTCCTGTCATCTATTTTCTTTTTTTTTTTGCTCTTCCTCTACAGGTCAGGACCGCACTGAGGCGGGGCTTATTAAGCGTTTCCGTGGAGATGGCGTGCGCTACAAGGCCAAACTGATCGGGATTGATGAGGTGTCAGCGGCGCGTGGGGACAAGCTCTGCCAGGACTCTATGATGAAGCTGAAGGTGCAGACTCCTGCGTGCGTGTGTGCGTGTGTGTGTGTGTGCGTGTGTGTGTGTGTGTGTGTGTGCAGGGACATCATTCATGGAAGCCCTCCACTTATCTCAGTCAGATTTGAGCACGCCATGCTCAGGCATGGCTGTGTTGCCTGCTGAATGAGTCATGAGCTCTGTCTTCTTCTGCATTTGACTCTCGCAACATCTGAACCGACCAGACGGAACAAACAAAGGTCCGGTTTCATTATTTCCCAGGTTATTTTCCCCTCCCAGCAGGAACAAAATGCAGTCCCACATTACTCAAATATCTCCAAAATGGCAGCAGCCCCCCCCCCCCCTTCGGTTTCCCCTCCCCTGTATTTTCAGCGTCTATTTCAGTATCTTTTTTGGCCTCGAGGCAAACTGCCTGCTTATTCCAAGAAGCTTAAAGCAGTTAAATACTGTATTTTTTCTTCCACCAAACGTCTACAAGACCCCTGAACTGCGCCACCACGAGCTGCCGTGGTGTCAGTCGCAGCCTTTTATCGGTTTAGAATGAAGGATATGAAACATTTGTAAGATGTTCGCAAACTGTAGCGTGACCTCATTTTACAGAAAATCGGGTCAAGTTAAGCCTGACGTAAGCTAACGGAAGCTAACAGAATTTTTACCTCTCCCGTAAGCAGAGCGTGATACTGGTGCATTAATATTCAGACCACCAGAAATTCTATTTTTTTTTTTAAAAAAACCTTCAATGAGGTGCGGGACCGTATCCTTTAGCGCTTTATGGGCTAAAAGATGCTATTGTAGCAATAGATAAAACGCTAAATTGGGTACAGATGACACCAGTTTTTCTTACAATAAAACCTCCAACTCAGAAATCACAGATAATTTTGCCCTTCGAGGATTAGAACGCTGTGAATTGGCAGACGCGCCAGAGTCCTTCTTAACTGTCTCAATCCCCGGCGCTGCTCAGAGGGTTGGTGTAAACTACCAGTAGGATTTCCATATTAACAACAGCTTCCCTGCGTGGAGGTTTGTTCCATTCCCAGTAATTCGGAGGGAACGGAGGTTGTGTTGGGATCATGGCGGCATGTGTTGCTGATAGGAATCCATTTCCAGGTGGGGGCGTGTATGCCTGGCTTGTTCTCTTCCCACAGACTAAACATGTGGGAGACCTCAGGGTAGGCGCAGCACAATAGCCGGAATGAAGAGCCTCTCAACGTCGTCTCTGTTGGGAGCGATACGTCCAATAGAACCAGGTTTTCCCAGGTTAGCAGGCAGCAGCCAGTGGAGACGCTGATATGGGTCTTTTATTATCTGGACAGCAGATACAGGAGGGGACATGGTCTCTGGACGGGTCCCGCCGCGGAGGGATGCGCCCCAAATGGAGAAGCCGATGGCTGATTGATGACTGCCGCCCCCCCTCGCTCCCTCACTCCATTTCTTATTTATTCCTGTAGCGTTTTTCCTTCTTCAGGGTCCAATCAGAATCAGACCGCTTCCATCTCTTCCCTGACTCCATTTCTATGATCTCCAATCAATTATCGACCTGTAAATGGATCGTTTCCTTAAAAAAGGCTCCCGCGGAAGCGGAGCTCCGCCGCCGTCGACCGAATTTAACAAAGATTTCGTCCTTAAAAACGGACATGAAATGGGGAGCTGCGCTCGGGAAGCACAATGTAAATGTTAATCGTCTCCTTTACTGGAGCTGAGGACATAAAAGAGGAGAGCCACTGAGATCCATGGGAAAAAGCGCACTTCAAAGGCCGGAACGCTGGTTCTGTCAGCAGTCTGTGAAGGCGTCTGAGCGGGCCGACACGTTCTGTCAGCAAATCTCCCCCCATTGTTGCGAGCCGGCACTTGTGCGCGTCACTGCCAGGGAGCAGGAGACCCACTCCGAGACAAAATTGAGAGGGAAAAGGTGTCGAGCGGGAAGAGAAGTAATAATCATCAGATCTGCTGCGGCGTGTGAAGTCCTCCGAGGGTCATGCTTCAGGAAGTGACACCTAAAAGAAGATGTGGTTCAAACACACCTCCCCCCCCTCCCTGATATCTCTCCATCTCTTCACTCGATTTTCCGTTTGCTCTCCCGCAGGGAATGGCGTCCTCGGCTCGCTCCAAAGGGGAGCACAAGCAGAGGGTCTTCCTGACCGTCTCCTTCGGCGGGATCAAGATTTACTGCGAGAGATCAGGGGTGAGTAGCGCGTCGGCGGGGGGGGGGGGGGGACTCTGCCAGGGCAGCCATCTTGTGAGCCTGGCTGACGTACCTGTGCGTAGGGAAGATGGTTCACCTGCGAGAGCCTGAAAAACTGATGGAGCTCCATCATTAACCGCACCCCCAAAAAAAGACAGACTCTTCTTCTTTGATATTTTACCCCGAGTAAACGGCTGCAACGCGTCTCCGCTGCAGGACTTTGGGATGGCTCGGCCCGTGAAGGAAAATGTGATGAGACGGAGGGTTTCTCCCCCCCACCGGCCGACTCGGAGGCCTGCTGTGCCATTACAGGATGATGGAGGAGCTCGGCGCTCCCCTGTCCCGGGGCGTAGTGTTGGCTAGATAGGCCCCCTCTGCTCATCAGCGCTAACCGATAATTAGCACTCAGTTCCACCCCTTAATGATCATTGCAGCTAATGCTAATTACATCACAGCTCCACCTCAGCTGTCATTAGCGCTAAACTGATAATTATACAAGAGCTGTCGTCCAACCAGCGCCCGTCTTTGATGAGACCGCCTATAATCAAACGATCGCGCTGCGTCTTCCGCCCGTTATGGAAAAGAACGTTCAGCCTCCTCCAGCACCACCAACCGGCTCACCAGCTCCCGACAAGCTCATTTGTTGTTTTGGAAATCAGGCCTCTAATGCATTTCATTTTATTTACTGATTAGCGGCAGTAAATAACACTCGGCGCCTAATATCCCACTTGCGTTATTACGCTGGAAAAACGGGGATCAGCCCAGCGCAGGAAGCATCAGCAGGCATTTATATGGAAAGCTGACATGATTCCGCTCAATCGGGAATGCCGCTCACATTAGTTTTTGTGTTATACGTTAATCTGGGGCGCTAATATTTACAGGAAAGCTCCTCCCCAATGCGGAGGCTAATCTCTGCTAATAATGTAGCGACAGGTTGGGGGTGGCGGGGGGGCAGCTGATTCGCTCACTGTCTGGGAATGTCGCACATTTGTCCACTGCCGACTGCCCAACAGTCCTGGAGTAAACTGGAACGTGGGTTTTTTCCCCCCACCATTTCACAGCCTCGAGATCAAAGCAGAACACAGATCAAAGCAAAAAGGAACTGCAGGATGTGGATCCCCCCCGTGTGAACGGACCAAAACACGCTGGATTACGGAACAATAGTTAATGGCTTCCAGATTCAGCACAGGGAGGAACGAGTGGAACGGAGATTAGATTCTCCCTCCTTCATTTGCATTTCGCTCGACGATGTGCAAAGAAGAAACACAGCGTTTAAACCGGCGCCGACCTACTTTTCCTTCCAAACGCCGCGTTCACTGATGCAGGATGTTTTTCTAAAGAGGGGAGATTTTCACTTTGGGGGCTGTTTGTTCCGCAGGTGCTTCTCCATCACCACTCGGTCCACGAGATCAGCTACATCGCCAAGGACACCAGGGACCACCGGGCCTTCGGGTACGTCTGTGGGAAGGAGGGCCACCACAAGTTCGTGGCCATCAAGACCGCCCAGTCGGTAAGTGTGTCTCCGGCAACGGGGAAAAAAAGGGAATGGGCCCGGAAAAATCTGTGTTTTTGCGTCCTGGTCCAGGCGGAGCCGCTCATCATCGACCTGCGTGACCTGTTCACCCTCATCTACGACATCAAGCAGCGGGAGGAGATGGAGAAGAAGGCCCAGAAGGACAAACAGTGCGAGCAGGCGGTCTACCAGGTAGGTGCCGACCGTTCCGGAGCCGGGCCGTCCGCGTCCGGCACGTCCCCCCTGCAACCCCTGCCCTCCTCTGAGGTTCTTCTTGTTCTCAGACGTTTAAAGTTGAGGCATTTGGGGCAGAAATTGTGGCGTTAATTACGTCTGATTGCCTGCTGGTGCCTGCAGTGCTGCTCCACGGGGGCCCGGAGATGTTTTCCTTCTGCCCTGCTTCTCCAGATGTTCCTATAGCGATCCGCTCTCCCTCTCTCTTTCCCTCCTGTATCCGAATGACACTGAATTTGGCTGCGCTGCCTTTTAACGAGGACATTTTAAACCATCCTCTCTCTCTCCCCCCGCCCCCCCCGCTGTCGTGCAGACCATCCTGGAAGACGAGGTGGACGATCCAGTTTACCAGGTAGGTCCCGCAAGCGCCCCGTGCACACCTGGACCTCGACACCCCCCCTACAGCTTCACCGGCGCCGATTTCACCCCCCTCCCTCCCAAAAATAACAACACTAGCGATTGAACCCGGACCGTAAACACCACCTGATCACTGATCTGCTTGATCTAATGGTTCATGATCCTCCACCACGCCAGTAACACACAGTAGATCATCCTAGCGAGCAGTTTTGTTCGACCATTCAACTCCCATTTGCCAGTGCAATGTTGTACAGCCATATTTTTTAATTTAATCTGTGTCTCTGTTCTGATTTCTTCCAAAGACATGTCCCCCCTGATTGGTTGTCCCCCCCCCTCACCACCCTACCTTTTGGCCCCGTGTATTTATTTGGCTCAACATGATGTGGGTTTTTTTTTCTCCTTCTGTTTGCTCACACTGAATACAGACAACACTAACTCTTACTCAGAGTGTTCGCTGGCTCGTCCAGCCGCCTTTTAGATCCTTCAAAGTGGGTTTTCCATGCAGACATTCCATCGATTATGTTGATGCTGGTTGACAAAACTCCAATCTGTGGCTAGAAAAGGGGAGTTGGACAGTTTGGGAATCTGTTTCTTTTCTGTGTGTGTGTGTGTGTGTGTGAGTGTGTTAGAATTAGCTTGAGATAATTAGCTAAATCATCCAATAAGGTGCTGTCAATAAACAAGAAAGCTGGCAATGCTAGCACATGTGACCACTGTGCATCACTTATTGATAAATTCACATTGAGGGCATTTTATCACATTGATTACTCTAAAGGGGAACCCAAGGGGGCATTTGGACGTGCTTTATTTCACCTTTCAGGCTTTCTAGAGGCAATACCGTGGTTTATTTCCCCATTTCATTCTGGTTTACTTGTTGGAAATGCACCTGAGGACACTGTCACGGTTTAGCCATCGGCACTCTTGGAAGCCCCTTTTTGTGCACAAACCTACCCCAAATGTCACAAAATTTACATTTTCTTCGCTAGCTGCAAGAGTCAAGATGGCTGCTTCATTTTACGCTAAGCTAATTAGCTTCTCGCTCCAGCCATGCAGATAAAAGCGGGACCAGTCTCTTTTTTCCTGCTCTGAACAGCAGAGCAAACTCTTTTTTTAAAAATAAATAAATAAAACACTCTTTATTTTAGTTCCACAACGGATTCACCCTAAAAGCAGCCATTTGAATGAACGCTGACCTTGCCTTCAGTGCCTTGAACTACTGCCTGACCTGTTATACTTGTGCTCTTTCTTCTTCCCACCTCACATCTTTTAATTTCTATTTCCATCTCCCCATCCTATTACCCATACCCCCCCTTTTTTTTAAACGCCCCCTTATATCCCTGCTCTCATTTCAACCCCCCCCCTCCCCATTCAACGCCACGTCTTTATTTGTTCTTATCATTTATTTTTTTCTTAAATGCCATCTCATTATTCTCTTCGCTTTGCCAACCACTTCTTTTCTTTAGTACATAGTGTTTGAGGCTGGACACGAACCCCTCCGTGGCCCCCAGTCAGAGGAGAGCGTTTATCAGGTACAAAGACAAGCATTGCCCCCTCTTCCCAACCCCCCCTCCCTTTTCATGCCCTGTAATAGATGATAATAGAAACGCTACTAACAAAATGACTTTTTATGACTGTGTAAGAAGTTACGAGGGTCCTTTTGAAGGGGAGCTTTTCTGGGGATTCACCAGTAGATCAAACTGGGGTTTATGTTTCATTCATCGAACACCAAAAGCCAAAAACGCAACTGCGAGGTCTATTTTTTTATTTTTTTTTAAAGTCCTCTGAAGGTATAATCCGCGAGACTTTAGTCCCGGTCGATTTGGTCGCTCGGAACGGAGGAAAACCTTCGTTAAATCTGTTCGTCCTCCCGCTCAAGAAGCGTCTGAAGGTCGGTTTAGTCAAAGCCGCCGTTTTACGCCTCTGACGCTTTGACCTTTTGGCTCAAGACCCGTTGGAGGAGCAGCCGGGACGCCTGAGACTCGTCACGTGGTTTAATCCCAACCACCCCCTGCTTCTTCCTCCTCCTCCTCTTCCTCCTCCTCCTCTTCCTCGCGCGCTTCCTCTGAAGATGAAAACGACGTGCCGAGAGGGAGATTAATCACTCGCGATGCCATTTGATCTCAGAATGAAACAAGATCAATAGGCTAACGAAAAGTTAACTGGCGGAGGGAGCGACAGGACGGGGCGGCGGCGAGGGCTGGAGTCAGCACGCCGCCGCTTCGATGGCGGGCCAAAGCGGGCCGGGGCCCAGCCGATCCCGTCAAGATCGCGGCGAGATGGCAACAGAACCGGCATCCATCAGTCAATATTGATTTAAGCGGGATTGACTCGAGAAAAAGAACATATTTTTGCATAATCCCGCCGCCTCCGAGAGATCAAATGAAATCTTACTCAAACAGACCGGGCCCAAATTGCTTTCTTTCATTATTCAGTGTTTCGGTGGTTTTAGACTCAGATGTATTCATAAACCGCATCCATATATATATTTATATAAATACAAACAAGTGCTGCTCTGTTCCTGACACTGAAAACCCACGTCCGATCCAACGCAGGTCCCCACCAGTCAGCAGAAGGAAGGGATCTATGATGTCCCAAAGCGCCATTTCATGACTGTAGGTGTTTTCATTTTGTACTTTCATTATTATTATTATTATTATGATTGCTTCTACATGCAAACCTCTGGTAAACATTTTCTCAAAGGAAGCACGGAAAGCCCCCCCGCCAACCCAAAATTAGTTCACGCAGTCCAACCTCAGCAGGGGGTCTGTGTTTGTGCCCACGTCCTGCCATGGGGATGATGAGCGGGGCTACATTGGTCCCGCCCCTCCAGCTTGATAGAATAGAGCTCGCTGTTAGATCGGGGGGGGGGGGGGAGTTAAAAGATCTGACTTTGATCTGGTTGCCGGTCTCGTCTGACTCCACCAGAAGGGGGCGGCTGTTGTTTTTTCCTCAGAGGATGAGAACGAGAGGTTTGTAGGTGGGACGGGTTTGCACGCGGCTCTGCCAGGCGAGGCCGCCGAGCACCTTATTAAGGAGCGAGACTCTTTTTAAAAAAAAAATAAAAAGCATAAAAACCATTTCTACCTGATTTCCCCCACTTTCATTAAACAGAAAATGTTTCATCATCACGGTCGCTTTTATAAGTTCTCCCCCTCCCCTCCCGCCCACCCGCCCGCCCGCCCGCCACGCAGTGACCACGCTATTACATCTCCCAAATCGCTTTCCCGAACATCCATTCAGGCCTACTTTAGGATTCACTCAGACACAATTTCCACGCAACTTCTGAAAACCGCTCTAGCTAAGTGCTTCGGTGCCCGCCGCTGTTGGGGCGCCGGTTGCCGAGCATATCAAACGGATATGCCGGAACGCCGCCCCTCGCTATCTCCCCCAACAGCCCGTGCTGGTATAAGTAGCGGCGCTTCCATATCTCTTAAGTGTTACTGCTTGTCTGTTCATTCAGTTGGAGCTTTTTGAGAGCCTGGAGCTCCCCTGATGTGTCTCGGTGCCTGCAGGGAGAAACTTCTGCGCACAACGTTTATTTTACCCCCGATTTTTGACTCATTCTGTGTCCCTGAAAGCTCCCAGAATGCCTTGCAAACTGGGCGCCCACCGATGTCCCAGCTTGTTCAAGGACGCAAAGAGCCCGTCAGCGGCGCCGCTGCTGTGACTCCTCCCCTTTTTCGTTCTCTTCTTTTTTTGACGTCTGTTTGTTTGTGCATCTCCTTCTTTAGAGCATGAAAACCCAAGGTTGTGTGAGTCTTGTGTGCCTTCTGAGGGGACTCATTGTCCGCTTGTGCATGTGTCCCGTCCCCCCCCCCACACACATTTCATGCAGCTTAGCCATTCCACAGCCTCTTCCATAGCTCTTCTCCTTTCAGTAGTACAAGTAGAGAACAGAGGGGTCTAGTGCGGAGGGCCACGCCGGCCTACAGGGTGAGGTGGCCTTATTGTCTCGGCTGGGTGGCTCGTTTGGTGGAATGAACCCGCTCCCCCGGGTATCCGTCTGCTCACAGAGCAGAATCAGCATGAGAAAGCCGCCCGGGCTCCTGCGGGGGCCTCTCCTGATTGGCAGACATGAGAATATCTCATCAGAGCCTGTTTTATAGGACTGAATAGCCTTTTACCCACTCAATTATGGCGAGCCATGAAAGATTCATTTTAGATCCATTTTCTGATAATGAAACGAGGGGATGGATGTTTCTTGCCTTCTGCAGCACGAACTGCCCTTGTGAATAGATTTCTCTCCCCACGCCGACCCACCCGTGCAAACCACCCCACCCTAGCTGCAGCCAGATTCAAGGTTTCATGACTGTGCAGATCTCGTTGGAGCGATGTGTCACTGGCTTTGTCTCTCTCTCTCTCCCTCTCTCTCTCTCTCTCCCCGTCTCTACGTTCACCTTGCAGAATATCAACCACTTCGATCTCTTCGGCGACATGTCCACTCCTCCCTCGGTGAGATCTGAACACAAACCTCCCAGAACTTTGTGTGTTTGACAGGTAGTCTTCTGTGTGCCTCCCACAGTACAGGAAGCGTACAATTCCATTGTTTAATTCCGAACGCTTTGAATACGCCGCCGACGGCGTCATGCTCTTCTGACCAGTTCACCTCCCACGTTCCCGTCCACGTTCCAATGGTAGCAAATGATGTAGACTCCAGTTAGAGACCCGGTATCCCTCCGCTCCTCCATCTGTCTGAGATGAACTGCACACAAAGTTCATCCCAATTATCTGGTGGTGACTTTCACCTGACTTTGACAGCACTGACATCTGTATGTGTGTGTGTGTCTGTGTGTGTGTGTGTGTGTGTGTGTGTGTGTGTGTGTGTGTGTGCGTGTGTGTGTGTGTTTGTAGATGCCTCCATCACCTGCCAACACGCTGGACCCCAGCAGGACCAGCCGCCAGCAGCAGCAGCCCAACCCTGCTGACTTGTACGCCCCTTTCAGCCCCACGTCCGTGCCATCAGGTAACGGCCCCCGACGGTTGCCGGCGGAGACGCCTCCCTTTGACTTTTTGAGAAAAGCCTTCGCCAACATTTGCAGGATGCTGACGTGATCGGGACGCTGTAACGCAGAAACATCCGCAGCTCCTCCTTATTCACGTCCCGTCTTCCATTTCTTCCTTCGTCCGCTGCCTCTGATAATGGCGCCGGACTCCAGATGCGCTGCAGAGGAACAAGACGCGCTTTAAAAACGGCCTTTACTTGCAGTTTATGACGGTCAATTTTGCTGCGATTTTGCTGCAATTTTGGAAATTGATGTTTTGTTTGTTCCCTGCTCGGTGTAATTGAAGGGCTTCCATTTCCTCTGTCCTCGTGTCCACCGTAGGTTATATGACCATGGGTCCAGTGCAGGCGGCCCAGTGGGCGCAGCAGCCCTTCCCCACTCAGGCCCAAACGCTGGCCTTCCCCGTGCAGGGACCCCTCCAGGTGGCTCAGGTGCTCCCTGGTGGTCAGCCAGTCATCTGGAGCCAAGCTAACATCTTCCCTGCCAGCCAGCAGCAGTGGGCGGCCATGGCGGCCTACATGCCAGCGCAAACCATGGGTGTGGGGGGGCATGCCATACCTGCTGCCATGCTCCAAGGCCTGGTCCCCATCACGACCATGTGCCCCCAGGCCTGTGACCTGTCGGCGCCGTCCTCCGCCATCACCAGCCCCCAGCACACAGCTGACCCCGCCCTCCTCCTTCAGAGGCAGCTGAGCCTGGGTAAAGAAGGCCTCTGCATGGACTCGGATGCAGGGGAGGGCCCCTCCATGGCAGGAATGGGAGTGGCGGGCGTGGGACCAGGTGTGACGTCGGCAGCGGTGAGCAGGTGTGGGACCCCCGGGCTGATGAGTGCCCCAGACATGCTGGTCTGCAATCAGCTGCTGCCGCCTTCCGCTGCGGTGACCCAGGAGGAGGAGGGGAGCTGCAGCGACCTCGATCTGTCTCGAATGACGCTGAGTCCCGGAACGTCCACGTCACCGTCCACTGAATCTCGTAAGTCTCCCGGTCCTGCCTGAGCCCCACACCTGTGTCCGTATCCCCTCCAGTTTTACGCTCTCCTCCCTCCTCTCTGTGCAGCATCCACTCCAGCCCCCCAGCAGAGCTCCTCCTCCTCAGAATGCCCCACCTCCCAGGTCAGTGACCCCCCTACAGATCACTCCCCGATAGACCCTGAAGGCACCGGGAACGTCAAAGAAGAGGAACAATCGGTGAGCGCCACCTCCTCTGGGTCAAAGCTCAATCAATAACATTCATACGTTTGATTTGGGAACCGAGCAGCAAGGTGCTTTAATCAATCACTGTCACAGCGAGGATCTGTTCTCAGATCTGTTCTCAGATCTGTTCTCGGCGCTTCGCGCGCAATCATGTGATTAGCGCAGCGTGAACAGGATATATTTCCCCCCTTTTTCTCGAAGAAAAATGCCAAGTTCATTAACACTGAAAAGGTCAAAGATAATTTTCCAGGAGGCTGCACGGGGATTAACATCATTTTCATACGTCTGTTAACATTTTGAAGATAAATGTGAGAGAAACTGCTGCGAAAACTTTTCCCTCTCCTTTCCTTGGGTGTCAGGGCTCTGTTGATGCAACGTCGACCTCTCCTGTGGCCAGCGGAGCTCCTGATCCTCGCCAGGATCAGACCTCTCCACAAGAAGACAGCTAGAGAACAACAGGCACTGGGTTGGTATCACCCGGAACCTCTCCTCCGCACTTTAATGCATTTTCTTCCCTAGATGTTGGGTCACACTTTTTATTTCCAAATGTGTCAAATGTCTCCCCGTGGATGACGCTTCCTCTGGTGTTTTAATCCTCCTCGCTCACAGGAAGGGTTAGGCACAATGCTGCCACCTGGCGGTCGGAGCTGCTGGTACATGATCATGTCTCTGTTGCAGGGGATGGAAGCGATTGAGACCAAGACAGAAGCTCACGAGAAAAAGAGAAGAAGACGAGAGATAAGTGACTGTGATCAGCAGCGCCTCTCACTGCTGGATTACAATGACTTGTTGTGCTTTTACAATCGTGAACGGACATTTTGGCAGTTTCGCGTGAAGCTGGCAGTCATTTGTTCGCTCCAGAGGACGAGACCAACACTGGACAGCATGACAGCCAGGTTTGGCTCTGCTATCCAATCAAATAACTTTGAACCAGGAAGTGACCTTTGACAGGAGGTGACAGCGCCCTCTTGCGGTGGATCGAGGACTTTATATCTGCGAGGATGAAGCCACTAATGGTGACACTAAAGATGCAAATTATTTTCGGAACCTTTTGCGGGGGGGGGGGGGGGGGAGCCCGTCGTAGGTGGACGACCAGTTCAGCCGCCATCAGCAGCGATTGTGCACGGCAGATGGATTTTGCCAAACGTCCTTCTTGCGTCGCCCCACCGATTTCCCACCGTTTGCATGAACAGGCTTAAACGTGGATTCAGCAGTCTCGGCCGTGAGCGAAACTCTTCTCTGCAGCTTCCTGGAGCCAATCAAAAGAAGCGAAATGCGATACCCCTTTTGGTATTTTTCAAGCTGTGAGTTCTGTGTCGATGGAGTCTGCACAGACGTGACTCTGAGGCATCACCGTCTAAAGTCCAAAATTTGCCAAACGTCTATTTTGTAAATAAGAATCGTCCCGGTGCCCCAGTCCTGAGCCTCTGTGCCATAATATAGCTCTTTGCCTCTTTGGATGCCAACTACCTGTATTCCTCCCAAACAATGCCCAACCAGCACCTCCTTTTTTACCATCAGGATGTCTGTTTCACATTTGCTCCCGTGTCTTTTTAATTTTTCCGATAACGTCTTTGATTCCATTCAGTCGGTGAGATTTGAAGTGTCGAGTCTGTGTTTCGCCGTCCACCAAAACAAACCTACTGAGGGACACAAAGGGGCTCCAAATGACCATTAATAGCTTCTTTTCTCTGGAATAGCAGGTAGATCACACTGCTTTCACTGTCTTTAGGTGCAAATGAGTAGACGGGATAAGGCCTAGCATAGCAACCACAAGCTCAGCGTGCATTTTACGCCTTCAGGTTTATTTTCCATCACTGTCCTCTTCTCTTTCGTCGGCCCATGTGTAAACAGTAAACAGGTCGTTGTTGTAACAAGACACATGGGCGTATTGTAGGCCTGCTCCACCGAAACAGTCAAAATATTAAAAAAGAATAAAAATAAATAGACGTATATATATGAGATATCACTGCTCCACTTTCAATAATAAATGGTACTGTGCCCCCGAGGGTGTAAGGAAAAATGAGGAACAGTCCACCATATTTTGTAAATTTTATTTATGGAATTAAGAAATGTCATGGAAAAGATTCCAAATGAAGTTTTGTACATCGATGGATCCCCCGTACACTGTACCCATGCCACTGTTTAGTCACAAATAAACTATCATGTGATTCCCACTTTTCTGCTCGTTTTTGTCAAAGGTTGTTTTTCGCCCCCACAACACACACACACACACACACACACACACCCTTTCTGTAAAGGTCAGCTATCACTGCTTTGACTACTTCTGCTTTTCATTTAACCTGCGGGTCAGCTCCGCTGCTATTTTTCCCTCGACCGAGGCCGTCTGTGCAAATACGAAGGATAATATCGCTGAACGGAGACCAGCGAGAACCCCGCTGCAGCCCAACCTCAGCTGGGGGATTGTGTCATTCCGCAAAAACCCCAAACGAAGGAAGGCAAACAAAGTTTAAAGGTCATCGTACACAAACACGGCCCGGACGATTTGATCACTGTGGTGACTGGAATCAATGCTGTTGCAAAGCCTTTATATCCACCGCTTCATACAGACTTTACAGCCCATTTCAGACTTATCCAGGACTATAAATTATACAATAAAGTGCGCATGACGGCTGCAGCGACACGATGAATATTAAACTTGTCTGAACTGCTTTATTGGAACTCTGCGTTGGAAGCACGTCTTCAAACACATCAGGCGGTTCTGTGCCTCTGAGACAGTTTCTCCTCGCATCAACAGCTGCAGCGAGTTCATATCCAGGCCATTATTGATCAGCCAGTGTTTGCATAGAGGGATTAACCATGTCATCACTCTCTGTCAGTCACAACACACAACCATGGCTGCTCCTGCGCCAACACAGACGAGGCTACACAGAATGCTGCACGTTTCTTGGTGTTTGGTGCTGCTCAGGTAGGAGATTCTCTAAACATGTTGAGTGGGAATGTTTCGGCGGCACAGGAAGTGTCAAAGGATCTACAGACGCCGTCGCGCTGAATGTTTCTGCTCGTTTCCTTCTGCATGTCGCAGCGGGGTCGTCCTCGCCACGGCGGACGACGGAGACCCGTCGACTGTCCGTCAAGCCCGGGCGGCGGGCGGCCAGGTCATGGCTCAGCCCGTGGACTGCGTGCTATCAGAGTGGAGCGCATGGTCACGCTGTGACACCTGTCAGAAGAAAAGAGTGAGTGCAACCTTCCAATGGGACGTGGGGGGAACTGCACTCCAGAATTTAAAAAGGAATTTATGACCCTTAAAACTTATTTATGGTAGATTGGCATCCTTTTGAAGCAGAGCGTTATTTATTTAGGGTTAGGAAGTCAGAAAATCTGACTTTCCTGCCCTTACGATTAGCATCCTGCTAGCAACTAACAACTAAAAACAAGTTGAATGGGAAGCATTCTCCGTATCCTGCAGAGAGCCACTGCTAACAAGAGTCCCAGCTGATACAGAACTCTATTTCATCCACTTTCCAAGGAGGAAGATTAATAACCACGACATGACAAAGTGGAAACAGACCCCTAATGTGATTATGGCTGTTACGGTTCCCCCGGCAGCATCAGACAGGCTTTCCCTCTGCGTCTCTGACCTTTAATGTGCTTCCCTCACAGTATCGTTACGCTAAACTGGAGCAGCCGTCTCAGTTTGGGGGTCAGGCGTGCAATTTTCACGGCAGGGAGGAAGAGGCCTGCACGGTTCCGCCCCGCTACACCTGCGACAGCGTCCCAGTTTGTGAAGGATTTCTATGTGCCAACACAGGTAAATGAAACCTGGGATCCACTACTTGCTCTGTGTTTGTGTGTACCACATGGTAATGTCATAAATCTGCCACCCCCCCCCCATCAGGTCGCTGCATTCACAGAACTCTGCAGTGCAGCGGCGAGGACGACTGTGGGGACATGTCGGATGAAGTGGGCTGCAAGAAGGTATCCAAACCCTGCAGATCTGAAGCCGAGGAGTACTGGGGGATTGAAAACCTGGCCAAAGGGTGAGTTGACCATGTGCTAGAGACTGTGACCAGATCGGCCCACTTCTAATGTTCATGCTGGTTCTTGGCTTTCAGAATCAACATACTGGACAGTAACTTAGAGGGAGTGGTGCTGGATAATCGATACTACGGCGGCAGCTGCCTGCCCCACTATATCCAGGATGTCAGGTTTAGGAAGCCTCACAACCTGCAACAGTACACTCTACAGGTGACAGCGCCGGCCAACCACACTTCAGCGTGACTTCCCGTTCTTAACACATGAGATCATACAACAATGTGTTTGTGGACCCTTCCAGAAACCATAAAATGTCTAATAAGACCATTATTAAAGGGACCTTCCCAAAATGAACCTTGTTCTCCCAGACAAAAGGCTCCTATGATTTCATCCTGCAATCTTCCGACTCGTACTCGAGCTACATGGAGGACACCCTGAAGGAGCGCATGACTCAGACCACCGTTTCCTTTGGCTTTTCCTTTCCGGGCGTCTTTGAGTTCGGCTTCAACTACAACAGCGCCAAGTACTCCAAGTCGGTGAAGAAGCTTCGCCGCGTCTCAGGCAAGGTGAGGCTCCTCCTCTGATCTCCTGTGATCTCCTGTGATCAAACCCGCGGTGCTCTCACAGCGCTCCTCTGCATCTCCTTGCAGTCCCACAGCTTCGTGAGGGCCAAAGCCGAGCTGGAGCTGGCCCAGTACATGCTGAAGACCGACGATTTGATGCTTCACCACGAGTTCCTGCACCGCCTGCGTGCTTTGCCGCAGGCTTACGTATACGGGGAATACAGACAGATCTTCCAGGACTACGGCACCCACTACGTCACGGAGGCGGCCCTTGGAGGAACCTTTGAACACACTATCATCCTGGACAAGGAGCGGTTGGAGAAATCGGGTAAGCTTCCACACTTCCTTTAAGCAGGTGTAGAGATGATGTCATCATGTGGTGTAAAGTGCCGGAGCCTTGTTTTTCCCAGATTACTCTTTGGAGGATTACAAACGGTGTACACAGGCAGGCCTGAAGGTCGGCGCCAACATTTACGGCGTTTATGTCTCTGCTGGTGTTCACGGAGGCTCCTGCAACGGCCTGCTGAACGAGATGGGAGGTGAGATTCCATCTCAAACAAACAGCCTGCGTCGCTCAGACCGAACCTCCAAAGTCAATCTGGACTCCTTCCAGAGAACACGGCCCGGGGCAGCATGGTGGAGGACTTTGTGTCTGTGGTCAGGGGCGGAACGAGCGAATCCATCACAGCTTTGTTGTCTAAGAAGCTCCCCACCCCAGAGCTGATGAGACTTTGGGGTGAAGGTGTTCAGTTTAACCCCGACTTCATTCGCAGAACTGTGAGTGCCTTTTTCCCCTCTTATCTATTTCTCATCGTTTACTCTTATTTCATCATCTTATATTCCTGTCAGTATTGGCCGCAGGAAACGTTGCAAAATACAAAAATATTTACCAAAGTCCCAGCTAGAGGGCTTAACGTAGGTAAAGGGCAGCTACATGATCAATAACAAGTTGGGAAACAGGCAGCAAAAGACATCTGTGCCAGTGGGACTCTTTGTTCCCCTGTGTAAGATTTCAAGAATCTTACACATCTTACAAGAATATAAAGCCCTTGTTTCCTGATAGACGCGTCCCCTGTATGAACTGGTGACCTCCAGGGACTTCGCCCAGGCTCCCACCCTGAAGAGGAACCTGAAGAGAGCCCTGTCCGAGTACCTGGCCGAGGCTAGCTCCTGCCGCTGCGCTCCCTGCCTCAACAACGGCGTGGCTGTTTTGAGAGGTAACACAGAGTTTAACGGCATACTTTATGCTTCCCCATCTGTGGAAGATTTCCCGGCATCATTTAAAACTTTTTATTGACATTTTTACTCAGTTTTTGGAAAGTTTTTTGACGACCTTATGAAGGAAATATCCCAATCTTTCACAGGCACCAGGTGTGACTGTATATGTCCGATTGGCTACAGCGGACACGGCTGTGAGATCACCAACAGACGAAAAGGTTAGCGACCAGCGCATTGCACCACGTCCCCAGCCTCTAACCTGCTGATGGTAACAAACACGGCTCCTCCTCACAGTTATAGGCATTGATGGGAGCTGGAGCTGCTGGGGCTCCTGGTCCTCCTGCAGCGGAGGAACAATGACCAGGAGTCGACAGTGTAACAACCCGGCGCCAAGCCATGGAGGAATGGCGTGCAGAGGACTGCAGCAAGAGTCCACCGACTGCTTTTAAACCCTTCTGAAGACACGGGTGTTTGTTTTAAAACTGAATTACATGAATGAAATATTCACACAATTAAACTTTTATTAGGAAAATCACAAGTGCTTCGTTCATGAGTATTTGATCTGCTGGTTTTTGCTTCCTCCCATTAGATATAGAAGGCAAAAGTCCCTTTTATGTCTTTTATATATATTTTATAAGCAGTTCAGAAAAAACCCAACCCACCCGTTAAATCCCACAAACAGCCAGACAGTATCCACATGTGGGAGGGTTTATTATTTCCACTGACAGCAAGGACAGATCGGTCCCTCTAACAGCGCAGGGTCTGAGCCGTGGAGCCCAGGCAGGCTGCTCCTCCACCATCTGGGGCGGGGTTATTGCAGGTTCTCGTCCGGGTTTTTCTCCCCGACGAGCAGGACGACCAGCTGCCCCAGCAGGACCAAGAGCCGTCTGTCTTCGTATCTGCAGAGTCATTGAATTCAATGGATGTTTATGTTTGAATTTGTGGACTTCCTGGAATAGTTTGCCAACTTTTAAGGCTATGATCTAGCCTGTTTTAATCTGACAGAGGTCTTTATTGGCTTACCTCTTCGGAGGGTCTCCTCGCAGGCTTCTCCCTGGTAGCCTGACTTGCAGATGCATTTACAGGACGTACCCGTCAGAAGTGGGATGCCATTGTGCCTGCAGGGGGCACAGCGACAGGGGTCAAACTGCTGCATGTACTCCTCCCAGGCTCTCCGCAGGTTGGCCAGTCTGGCGCCAACATGGTCGGCGGCTGTGCTGAACCGCACCAGCTCGTAAATTGGCATAATCTGGGAGAAACGTGAGAGAAAAGAGTGATGAAAGAAACCGTTTAAAAGTGTTTGTGCTTTTGTAGGTGAAATCAACTTACCTCCTGTTCTATGAGTGTCGGGTTGTACTTGAGGCTAGCTCCCCAGGCCCTATATGTTTCAGGATTCCTGATGACCAACACCCCAGTGCTGTGGTCCAGGATCCCCCCCTTAACTAGAGTAATAACATCCTCAACCACAGCAGAGCTGGCTGTTGACCCTGTGATGTAAAAGGAAAAATAACATTCAAGTTGAGCTGAAATAAGTGGTAGATTTCCAAATGTAGTGAAAGTTGCCAACACAGGAACGTTGCCTCACCTTGATTGAAACTTCCCTCTTTACTACATGGATTCACACCAACTTTGAGATCCACGGACATACCATCGTTGATGGGGTAGCTAAGGCCGATGGAGGCACCAAAGCATCGACCAGCCTGTTCACCCTGCATATCTAAAGGGAAATACATCAGAAATCCAGATATCAATGTTTCCAAATAAATGACAGCGCGAGGAGAAGGCCATCCGGCGTACTTGACTCTGCCATGTTTGTTTTGTTGACAACCAAGATGTATTCCAGTGTTCCACCCATGGTTCCCCCTGTGACGTAGTGGGTTCCGTATGTGTTGAAGAAGCGGGAGTACATTCCGAAGTCGTACTGCTCCGGGAGATCCATGAGGGAGATGTAGAAATCTTCGTGGAGCATCAAATCGTGGCTTCTCATTTTAAAGTGGGCCGTCTCGACTTTGGACCACAATCTGACGAACCCAAGATTCTGAGGAGGGGGAAAACAATTTTAATGTGAACTTGTGAGAGTGTTGTAACCAGGAAAAAGTATTGATTTGGTCAAGTTTTTAGAGTGCCCTCTGGTGAGAGGCTGCAATAAAAGCTCATTAGCTAAGAAAAATTAGCTAAGAAACCAACATTACCGTGCTTTTATGCTGCGTTAGATTACGGAGAAACTCTGATTCCTGACTCCCACTCAGACCCACTTCCACATAATAGACACCGACAGTGAAGCCCCCACTGGAAGACTTGGTGTCTTTCCTTGCGTTAAGCACGCTCACCACATCCTCATAGTACTCCTGCGAGCCCTCCGACGTAGCCTCAGCCTGATTAGAGGTTCAAACATATCAATCGGAGCATTTATTAAAGCGGGGACAACAGAATTCTTCCTTTCCCGTACCACAAAACGGTAGGTGTGGTAGTTGTAGGGTTTCCTGTAGTTCTTCTCGTCGTCTCTGTACTGGAGACTCTCGCAGAACGACTCATAGGTGAATTTCCTCCACTCGCCGTTGTAGACATATTCACACTTTCCTCCAAAGTACTTTGAGTCGAGTACAGGGTCGACAAACTCTCCTGTCAGAACGTTGTAGCTGGGCAAATGGGAACATCTCAGATGAGTCAAAGCGTCGCGACTCATGCGGAAAATGTAAATGTTTGTGATAACGGAGCTCTTGTGGTCGGGGTCACGGCTTTGTGTTGCGTTCAAAACTGTTTCCTTTGACGACAGACGTGCATTGCTCACCCCTGGATGCCCCGCTCGGCGCCAGGAATGGACATTATGGTGGAACATTTGTCCTCCCGCCTGTTGACGTCCTCGCAGTCGTCTTCATCGGAGAAGTCGTCGCAGTCTGGCTCCCCGTTACAGCGCAGGGATTGGCTGATGCAGCGGCCTGCAGGGACAGTGAGGCGTGATGGGTTTACAGCAAACGGCGGCGTTCTGGTGAAGACCTACCGGTTTCCTTGCAGGTGAAGCTGTCTCCGCAGTAATCAGGTACCAGACACTGCGTGGTCGCTCTTGGGCATGCCATCGAATCCCACTGCTTCTCCAAGCAGTCAGTCCCGCCAAACTGCCCGGGCTTCTCCAAGTAGCGGAAGCGGAACTGAGACAGACGAGAGCACAAGTTAAAACCGCTCATTTGCAGTCTGTTTTAGAAGGTAGTTAACAATACTACCAGCGGAAGTAATGCCTTTTATTATGACATGAATACCTTTTTGTCTGTGCAGGAAGTACATGGCGTCCAGGTGGACCAGATCCCCATCTTGCAGTTGACTGGTGTGGGTCTGTTTATGGCTCTGACCCTCCTCGGGCCAGCCCCTCTGTCCCCCCCAGAAAACATCCAGAACTATCAGTGTTCTTTCACGATTCACACATTATATAATCAAACCTATTGCCATGTTTTTACAAAATGCAATGGAAACTTTAATGAAATACCTTTTGCCATCAGTGGCCCACGACCTTCTGGACGCTGCGACAGTCGGACCCGAGTTGATCAATAGGTAAAACGTGCATAGAATCAGGGGGAAATTAATAAAGAGCTCCATGGAATCCAGTCATTTGTTGTTAAAATGTCACACAACAGCTGGAGTGATCATCTGAGGACGGTTGGCTGCAGGCTCATCAGGCACAGTGAATGATTGATCGTGTGTAAACAGTTACAACAGTCGGGAAACTTTTTTCAAACTAAATCCTCCAATTCTACCCCCACAAATACAAACAGAACATGTTTTCCTTTCTTTATTTACCACTGAAATGCCAACGTTATAACAGCCGATACGCTCTTTTAACGTGATGATTTGTTGTCCGTTTACATTTTCATTTGTTATACGTATTTTCAGAACTATCGTTAAAGTTTTTTTTGTTTCCAAAATTCGATTTTTCCCCAGCCAAACTGGTTTATTGCAATAAAACTCGTTAACTGACACCGCCCCCTCGCTCATGTGTCAATCAAACCGAAGGAACGCGCACGTCGTCGGGTTACGCGCATCACGCAGGTGCGCCTCGCGGCGGCCTTTTCAAAGCGTTCCGGCGTTTTAGCCGCAGAACTTGCGGGTTCGTTGGTTCAATGTTCCCGACGGGTGACCGTCGATGCCCGCGTCGCTTCGCTTTCCACCCGTTTTCGAATGTTGAAACCTGAAAGGTGATGAAAAGGCAGAGCTGCTATGGATGAGGTGATGTTTTAATTATAAAGCCTGTATTCTGAGTTAGCTTGGCAAATAGCAGCGCCACTGATCCCGATGCTAGCTGCAGTCATGACCCTGCTAGTTTTCTACTTTTCCCCCCATTTTATAGCCTTTGTGTTAGTGGTTTTGACAAATTTTCTTACTTTTAGTAAATTCCGGGTCTTCTAAAATGGTAAAGAGCTTTGTAATTTTGAGTCATTGCTCTTGAACTACTGCGCAGATAGTAGGAGGCATGAATATATGCTCATAAAGCAATTAACGCCGCCAACATCCTATTTTTTTTTTAATTACAGTTTTTTGCACAGTTAAATGCACAATAAATTGCGTGGTGAATATTATCTTTCATGTTTCACTCACTTCTGTTCATTGAATGAATCGTGAGAAGGTATAGAATGTCCCTATTAATTTAATTATATGGGTTTTTTTCCTCCCAAGGGCTCCATCAATGTCAAGGCTTTAAGGGCCAAGTTTCAGGAAGAGGCTTCCCAGGCTCAATCCAAAACTGGTCGACCGGCTGTTGCAGAAAAGCCCAAACGCCTTCCCCCCTCTGGGGGTCCTCGCTGCTCTGTGGTCAGCACCGTTAACGCAGCCGTGGACAACAGGACGCTGGCGGTGTCCAGGGTCGTCTTCAGGGACAGCCTTCAGGCATCTGGAGGCATGCGTCCAATTTCCTTTCCGCCTAAGGTTCCGCAGACGTCCCAGTCTTTTCAGCACGGCAGCAGTGACACCACAACAAGGCAGTCCCTCAGAGAACGGCACATGCCCCTGGTGCTTCCTTTCATTCCTGTAAAAGAGCACAAATCTGAGCTGCCAGCCACCAGGGAGCTTAAACTGGAAGAAGAGCCCGGGAAAGAAGCTGCGATGCAAACTAAAATCAAAAAGAAAGGCTTATTGCTTCCCTTTAAGTCATCAAAAGCAGCCAAAATCAGTGGAGAAAATGGGGAACCTACATATTCTGATTTGACAATCAGGCCTTCTAGTGCTCCTGGTGAGTTGCCCTCTGTGGAAAAGCCGCCTGTGGAAGATCGGCTTTCTTTCCAAAGCAACCAATCAACGCCCGAGCTTCCCATCTCCAGCCCAGACGTCCCCGTCAGCCCTCCCCCGACCGGCACGAGCGTCGAGTCTGACAACAAAATTGTTAGCACTCTGGAGAGGGCCAGGAAGAAATTGTCATGTCGGCAGATGTTGCTCTCTGCCAAAAGCCTGTGCTCTCCTGACTATGTCTCCAAAGACAAGACGTTCCCCTCGCCGCCAAGAAAAACCGAACGCGCTGAGATGGAGCTGCCCATACCGTCACCGGTTTGTCTTCCAAACCTGTCTTGTCTTTCAGCTCGGCCTTTCTTTAAAGCAAACAACTCTGCACACAGTAAGCTATATTTAGAAAAAAAAAAACCACATCCAAATGATGTTCCTAATGCTTTGGCACCGCTGTTTTCCACTGCCTAGAGTCAGCGTTGGACAAGCCGTTTGGAAAGGAGAAAGCTGAGATTCTCCCTGTCAGGATGGGTCTTCCATCATCTGGTCCTCTGAAGAAGCCTTTACCTCCCCTGAGGTCCCTGGGACCGGTGCCACCAAAGCCCCCCAGACCTCCTGTGGTGGATCTCAGCTATTTTCATCTACACACTTGTAACGGTTTGGAGTAAAGTCTTGATTTTTCACGGACGACACTTCCTTTCTTCTCACCCTCGCTTCGTTGTCTTAAGCAACGATTGTGATTTCGCACCACAGGCCCAGAGCCAGAGGCTGAAAGCACGTCGGTGGTGCTTGGTGCGCCAGAGTTTCCAGACTTTGATCATCCGGAGATTGAAACAGCAGAAGGTGAAGCTGTCGACATCGGGGCGCTCGACCTGGAGGCCGTAAACCTGGTCTGCACTCGAACGCCTCCGCCCGATCAGAGTGAGCGCGCCGACTCGCTCTGTGGACTCCCGGAGCCCCTCTTGAGCAGCGACGTCGACGGGTCGCACCTCGACACCTCGGCCAGCCTCCCCGACCCGGTGAACATCCCGAAGTTCCCGGTGTCAGAGCTTTGGTCCCAGAGCGAGGACGTGAGCTTCGATCCACAGTTCAACCCCCACACCGATGAAGCCGAGAAGGGAGATAGGTCGGACTCGCACCCCAGGTGGGTTCTATAAAACCCTCATCGATTTCCCCCCCCCCCCCCCCCCCCCCCCCCAACCTGCAGTTTGACTGAGTCGCTCTCCTCCAGTGAACTCCATCGCCACGGTTACGACGAGGCGGAAGACAACGTGTACGAGGACGTGGAAGGCGTCAAGAAAATGCTCCTGGAACAGAACTGGCGTAAACGTAAAGCTGGTCTAAAGAGTAAGAATGTTGACGCTGTTCCCAACTCTCTTGCTTCAGAATGTTGTTGTTGACCTTGTTTTACTCCCGTTTCTCACAGATCCGTATTCTGACAGCCACTTCACGGTGAGCCTCATTTAAGCCCACTAACCACAGTTATTCAACTCATTCCTGTGCTATAAAAATCCCATGTTATTGTTTAAAGGACGGGGCAGGGCTGCATACATGGCCTCCACACCCACGGTACGTATTTCATTTCACGCCATGAAGGCAGCCGTGCACAGTGGAAGTCAGCCGCTGATGTTTTCTCTCCCAACACCGTGGTCGCACAATATGACCAGTGTACCAGCAGAACCTGTTCATCCCACCCACATTCGCGTCTCCGGGTACGTCACATCTCTTCTGTCACTTGGCTGTTGATGTATCATTTAACAAGCGTCTTCCTGAGGAGGACGTTGATTAAACGGGGCACTAATCACTCGTGCCCTTTGGTGTTTTTATCAGCACGTTTTCATGCCACTTCTCCCCGTTTGAACTCGGCAGCCTTTTGCTACTGAACATTCAGTTTTACTTCCAGTAAAGAGCGCCACAGCCCCCACACTGCAGAGTATAAAGAACAGAAGAAGAGGGAGAAGCAGCGCTTGGAGAAGGAGAAAAAGGAGCAGAGAGAGAGGGAGAAGAGGGAAAATGAAATGAAAAAGAAGTTCAAAGTAAGTCAGGCAGTCAAACCACTGAAAGGCTGATTATTTCTTTCCAGTTTAGCAGAGCTGAATCTGTGCCCTCTATTACACCTGGCAGTAAAATACTCCCTGTTCTGTGTTTGGGTCTGATTTATATCACATTGGACCACATTAAAGGGTAGAAATACACTTGAAACGCGTGAAAGATGAACTGTGAGCCCTCTGCCAGGCCACTTCTGAGTGCAGTCACGGATGCATTGTGACCACAGTGAACACTGTTAATACCAGTATGTCTGCAGGTCACATTAAAGGGCTCTATGGGCACCAGTGCGCTGGTGAAAGGGGGGGAGAGGGCCCACAAAACTGTTTTGAAAGCTAACCAGTGAGGCGCAGAGGGTGCTGGGATTCTGGAGGATTTGGTGTGAACAGCGACATCTGGTGGCGTTGAGGCTGCAAAGCAGCAGGACGAGGCTGAAACTGCAAACACTCCGACTCTTTAGGTGACGGGCGAAGAAGAGCCGATGTACCACGCTCGGGTGATGGTGGCCAGCAAGGTCCGCAAGAACGACCTGCCTGTGAAGAACGGGGACACGGTCAGCATCATTCGCACCACCAGCTGCCCCAAGGGCAAATGGCTGGCTCGAGACGCCAACAACAGATGTGAGTGGATATCTTGTTTTGGGAGATTGGAGGAGGGTCCGCCTCAGCGCCTCAGTGGGCCCTGCCCTGGCTGTCTGCAGATGGCTATATTTCAGTCATGAACGTGGAGCTAAACATCAAGGAGATGCTGGAACTTGGCAAAAAGGCCCAGGCGGCTGGGCGGGGAGGAGCAACGGAGGGGGATACCATCAGTATTGGAAGCAGGTACTGCTAGGTCTTAGCTGAGATGCTAACCCAGTCAGCCATCATGACTTCCTAACCAGATCCTTTGTTTTGCAGATCATCCAACCAGCCAGTTCTAACAAGCAGCTGTAGGTATCAGTGACCTCTGCACAAATCCTCAGCTCTGATTAGTTTATTTATGCTCTCCCTTCAACTGTAACTGCCAGTGGTGCTGTTAGGGCTCACAAACACTCCAACAATGGTGCTATAGCAGCCTGCTGAGAGATGGAGAACACTCCCACAGAGACGTCCCAGCAGAACAAGTTAACCCCGATCAGCCTAAACCGGTGTCATCGGGTTTGTGATTAAAAGGAAGTAGCAAGCAAACTGGGGGGGTTATAGGTGAAGCTTCCTTTGGTGAGAGGATAGTCTGAACGACTGTATTTAACATGGAAACCATTGTCTTTTATTCATGCAGCATAATTATTTCAGTGTATTGCCGTTGTTCCAGGAGCGCCACCTGAGTGTCCTGGCTGTGCCGTAAGCCTGAGCTCTGTATATTTAATGGAATTCCATTTGTTCCTCAATACAAAAGCAGCACACTTTGGTGGGAAGCTTCATCATTATTTCAGTATATCGGAACGCACGAAGAAGCCCTTATTAGGCCGCTGAAGACAGGTTTAATGCAACGTTTGTGTGTGCGTTCTGAGGGTCAAGGGTCGGCTCGTGCTTAATTCTTCTCTCCCCCCCCCCCCCCCAGTCACCGATGACAGCGAGGAGTGGGCCTGTGAGGACGAGACCCTCTCCTTCTGTAACAAAAGCCAGTAAGACTTGACGATTTGCGGTCAATTCTGTGTCTCGTCTCTGACCCGCTCCCGTCTCCCCCCCCCCCAGCGGTCTTCCTTCTCACACCTCTTCCATGGCGGAGACCTGTGAGTATATTTCACATCCCGTCCTGACGCGGTCGATGTCTTCTCTGCTCTGACGCCGCTCGTTTGTCTCGTCCGGTCACCGCGGCAGCGTGCGGACACGCCGGCGCCCAGCACACGCTGAGCGACGCCAACCTGGAGGACCTGCACACGCAGTAAGCTCCAGCAGATGGCGCCAAAGTCTCCCCCCGATCACGGTGTCCCTTGACTATTGCCCGTCTGCTCAACCTCCAGGACCAGGCACGAGGCTCTCCAGAAACTGGCCATCTTCTTTCAACACAGCAAAGATGACTGTGCAGACGTCCCCGACGGGGGAGGAGCGACCCCCACAAAGTACCAGGGCCTCCTCACTGTTGCGCAACATTGCCCTTTTCTGTGTACTGACCCTTCTTTTTTCCCCTCTTTCATCCCTTTTGTCCCTGGGAAAGTGCTGGAACATCAAGTAAGTGTACAGTCTGTTTCCACCGCTCTGTGGAAAGCACATTCTGATTGCTGCGTGCAGGACACGCTGAATGCTTCATGTCTTTGCTCGTCCTTATCCAGACTTCTTGAGTGGCGTGGAGGAGCCCCCGTTCCCGTAAGTGAGCGTCCCACGCTTGCATCAGGAATTCTGATAAGCGTAAGTGGCGTTCCACCCCCGATCTGCTCAACATCTGCTCTTGTTTTGCACGCCAGGGACCAGGAGGCGGATTTCACAGAGGTGGAGCTCTTGCCGCCGCCGCCGCTTTACGCCGACTTCTTCTGACCATGAATGACAGCGCTGCCCAGCATAAAAAGAAGAGTTTCTTTTTTTCATTTCTTGTGTGTTATGGCACATTTTCACATTGATCCATGTATTTATTTATGTTAACTACAATAGAGCACTAATTAAATGATGACACCGTCTTAAAAGTAGCCAGATTACCTATAATTTGCTGTTCCATAGATTTTTCACCCTCTGTGCTACCTTGAATAAATATTTGCCACCTATTTATAGTGCGGTTCCACTATTCTTTTTTTAAGATTCCTATTTAAAATGACCGCCCACTCTTGGATGTAGCCTGCTTTCCTGAACCTGAGCTCCGGTGCGGAGCTCCAACCCACCGCGGGGCTGCTGGAGGCTCCGGCCGCTGTGGGGAGGGAGGGGAGGGGCCGGAGGAGGGGCCTTCACGGGGCTCCCACTGGCCCCAACGGAACCGAGCGGAGGATGGACACAACTCGCGAGGCTGCAGGAGCGGGCGGTTACGCGCATGTTTCAGGAGGGTCTCGGGGATCAAGTAGATTCGCTCGCTCCACATTAAGTAGATCTCTTATTCCTCCCGCGCATCCGAACCACGCAAGGCGATTTAAATGCAACGCTGTCTGATTTATGAGAAAAGTATGGCAGCCGAGACGAGGAACGGCGGGATTTCTCACAACAACAACAACAACTGCAAGGACCACAGCAGGAGAAAGTTGCTGGTCGGGGTGGATCTCTTCTGTCTCTTCCTGGGTAAGAGAGTCCGGTCCGCTTTTCATGTCGGCACCGGAAATCTGCATCGACTCTGCGCGATAGGCAGACGTGATTCATCCCCCTCCGCCTTTAAATGAAATGTTTGTTTGTTTGTTTGTTTAAACTGCACCAGAACTGTTGTCCAGGCTGCAGCTTTAATTTGAAGCTGTTCTTACCTTTGACTTCCTCCCACCTGAGAGAATGTTTCACATTCCACACCAGTCGGAATTCTCTTGATCTCCACATCTGGTTGTGTGTGTGTGTGTAAGTGTGTGTGTGGTAATTAAGGGGATGTTGGTGAGAGTGTGTCCAGGTCCTGTAATGTCCAACAGCTGCAGACTGTGAGCCGAAGTTATGAGAGAGGCTTTGAACATTTGTCCCTTCAGCGGGCTTCGTGGCTTTGACCTTTTGACCCCTCGCAGATGTGTGTTTTATTCTTATTCCCGTCCGCGTCCTGTGACCGGCTGCTGACTGCAGGACCAAAGATCCACAGCCGCCTCCAGAAGAGCTGCGCTTGTCCGGTCTCGCCGCTCGTCTCCATGGAGGGTAAATCGCCGCCATGGTCGCCATGGTTGCGGTTTTCCCACAGAGCCGCTTGTCAACGAAGCAGCCGTGTTTTTTTCTCCTGCCTCCAGATGTGGTTGTAGGGAGGAAGTGGCGGGTCTGTCCTGGTAATCACTACTCCTCCATTCAAACGGGCTGATTGCAGTTCTAGTGTTCCTGCCTCCAAGGTTACACGGTCAGAACCCGCTCCGGTCGCCGGGACTCCTCTTTCCCAGCAGCACCGAGGCGGCTTTTCCAGGCGGAGCTTCCCTTTGGACCTGCAGCGTTCTCACGTGGCCACGGCATTAAGCGGCGGCAGGCGGCTCGGGGTTGTTCTGGTTAATCGCCTTTAATGTTTCTGCCCTCTCGCCCCAGTTCGGCCGCCAGGTCGGGTGACACGAGGCGGGTCGAGTGGGCGCCGCCGCCGCCGCCAAGAGCCGAGGCAACTTGATCCGTGTGTACAGCAGACACACAGAACTCCCCGCAGACGGAAAATGTGCGTCTGTTTATTTTAAATGGCAACACTCGGTGTTTTGGTGTGGGTTCCGTTCAGTGCGGGGGAGGGGGGGGGGGGTACACTTCTTCTAGTTTCCCCAACATGAGGGTTACACCAGTGGGCCCACCGGTGCTGAACTGGGGGTAAAGCAAACAGGCAGCAAATGAAAGCCTGATTCCCTCAGCGTCTGGAGTCGGGGAAGAATTCCAGGTTAGCGAGAGCCGGATTGGGCTGCCAGGCCAGCGGGTTAAGTTCCTGATGTGGACTTAATGCGATGGACACGCCGGTGTTGGTCCTGGTCCAGTTTATTAGAAGCCAAAATGGAGTCAAATCCCGACAGAGTTAAGGCGGAATTGTTTGTTTGGATGGAGCGCACCGGGAAAAGGTCCGATTTCTCCTGCAGAATCAGCGTTCCCACAGGTGAAGAGTCAGACTTTGGTTATTGTTGCGGGAACAGCTGGGATCAGACGAAGCTCCGTATATTTGTGCTCTTCCCTCATTTTGAGCCCCGTCTTCCTGCCCCCCCCCCACCTCCAGTCTCCCGACCCGACCGCGGCTCCATCCAGGTGTTTGTTTGGAGAGCCCGACTGAAATGAGACTTAATAACACGGATCCTGCTGAATGTGGAGGGACGGCCGAGGTTCTGGAGTTCCCATCAGTTCTGAAAGCTGAGCTCGACCCAGCTGGACCTTCAAAGGCCAAAGTCAGCTGTCTGTGTGTGTGTGTGTGTGTGTGTGTGTGTGTGTGTGTGTGAGGGGTTGAGAGCTCGTGTTGACATTTGGTTTGAGGCGTCACACCCCGGCCCCTCGCCGGCTGTCGCGCCTTCGGCGGGCCTGACCTCTGACCTTCGGCACCCGGGCGCTTTTTAGAGAGTGCTGATGTTTGTTTTCTTTTCAAGTTCAGACCTCAGGAATGACTCGGGGTGCGACTTGAGAGCGTGAGCGTCGGTTGAACGCCGCTTTGAAGCGATTTAAGAGAGTGCTTTTTTAGGTCTGTCAGAGATTTGAGGCCTCTCTCGGGTGATTTGTCGTCATCATCATCATCATCATCATCGTCGGTAAATGGGGGGAATAGCCTTTCTGGTGCGGGCGCTAGCTACGCGCACTCCCTGTTTGTCAGGAGATAAACAAGATCGCTCCGTTATAACACAGTAAATTGAGCAGAAGCCCCCCCAAAGGCATCCTTGAGTGTTTTTAAAAGCTTCAGCAGGGGCAACAAAAGCTCCCCTCCCGTGTTTATTTTCTTCCCCCTCGCTGGATAGCAGCCGAACTCTCCGCTAACATGACACATCCAGGCCTTTTAGCGCCGTCTCCGTCTCCTCTGTTGATGTTTCTCAGCACATATTGTTTCCTTGTTTGCTCCTGATATCCGTTTTTTTGGGAGATGCGGAGCAGGAACGCACGTCTCCCGGGAGCCTCCCGGCTGTTTGTGCGCCTGTCTCCAATCTCCTTCTGTGCTTTGTGATCTGCGTTTGTGTGTTGGTTTGAACCTTCGTCTGACTCCTGCTCGTCTGTGTCCAACCATACAGTGGTGCTCGTTGCCGTGTTTTTGCACAAGTTTCCCCTGCCGCCACACCAGAGAGGATTCTTCTGCAATGACAACAGCATCAAGCTGACCTATAAGAGCAGCACGGTGTCCAACACGGCGCTCACGGCCGTGGGCATCGCCGTGCCCGTGGTCTCCGTAAGTCCCGCCGCGGTACGGCGAGAGGAGAGGGAGGAGCGCGACGGGATCGGCACGGTTCTTCCAGTGGTTGGCTGGTGACGCCTCTGAAGACGTGATTGTTTTGACAGTCTGTGACTCAGACATGGCGCTTTAGCCTGTTGCAGCTCGTTAGCTTTCAAGGTTTCGTGCTGTGTGGTGCTGCCAGCCGTTTTCCAAAGCCTGGCTCCGGTATAACGAGCTAACTCCTGAGACGCAGCTGGTGGAGCCGGAGTAACGATAGAAACTCAGAAGTTTTTGGGTTCCTCCTGCCTCCAACGGGCCGCATCAGTCGTTGGAAAATTAGCGCAAACCAGCCGTGTCCGCGAGGGAGACTCAAACATGGAAACTGGCTCTAATTTGGAAAGCAGACTTAAAACGAAGCAAAGTCCGGCTGATAAAGCCCAAATGATCCCGGGGAACCCGTGAACTGGTCACAGGAAACAGCCACTGGATTGATCGGGCCCGTCCGGCGCGCGCCCTCGTTGCTCCTGGCCTGTAGCCGCGGCCTCTGTGATGTGCCTGTCATTAACCAAGCACCTCCATCTCTGTCACCCTTCCCCACCCACCCTCCCCGCTTCCCTCTGTGCCGCTCACTGCTTCATCACACTAGCCGGCCTGCCTTTCCTGGTCATTGAAACCAGCGCGGTGCAGCCGTACCGTAGAGGGTTTTACTGCGACGATGAGTCCATCAAGTACCCGGCCAAAACTGGGGACACCATTAGCGACGGTGTGCTTAGCGCTGCTGGCATTCTTATAACCATCCTCTCTGTAAGTCGCTCATCCTCACGTTCCAATCACTAATGTCTTCATCACTTTGTCACTCCCCCCCCCCCCCCACATACACACACATACACACCGCAAATCAATGTTCCTGCACCACCACTGCTAATGCTAACAAGTATCAAAATTTGCTCCATCCTGATTTTACTGTGTATTCTAACATCCATGCTCATACCTGAGATAAGTGATTGACACTGAAAACACTGAGAAATAAACTTTGGCAGCAGTCTTGGAGGTAAGTTTCGCCGAGAGTGTCCATACAGATGTTTTGCCACCCGACTGGGGTCAACCACGAGGCTGCCCCTCAATTGATTGATTGCAATTACGGGTGATTAAGCGAGGCAACAGCAAGGTGACGGGTAAATGAGCATCTGTTTGTTTCTGTTCACCTGTAATTCAACTGGCAAATTCAGTCGACCTCTTGAATTTGAAAACTTCGGCGGCAATTTGGCGATCGGCTGGCTGCCCGGCTAAACGGCTAACGCTTCGGCGAACACTTAGCAGGCGCCTGCCAAGCAAAAAACAGCTACGCTGACTTTAGCCGCCTCCCGCGACCTTCAGAATTCCGAGGTTTCAGCGCCCCAGCTGGCCGCCCTCTCCGCCAGAGGTGCAGACTTCTTGACAGACTTGGGGCTGCAGGGGTTTTCCTGGTGAGAGCCACAGCTGTCTCCGTGTAATTATGGTTGACGCAATGGTTGTCGGGCCAAATACTGTAATTGTTGGGGTGGAATTGCGGCAAAGGCCCAAAACAAGAACACTTTGCCACACAACTCATTTTCCTTTTAAAAAACGTGACTTTACGATCCGCCGCCCCCCATCCCAAAGGCTTCTGGGTAGTCTTTATTTGGCCGTAGTAGTCTTTATTTGGCCGTAGCAGTTCACTGATTCCCTCACAAGGGGAACCAGATGTGCGTGTCCCCTCGTTCCCATGGAAGAGGCTGGACTCCATCATGCCGGCTCTAAAGGTCTGGATGGTGGTGAAATATCGGCTTGTGTAATCTCTCGACAGGCTTTCCCTCCACTGAGTGCCTTTTACCAGAAAGAGGCTTGTTTTCCTGCCCCCCCTTCCTTAGAAGAATGTCTGATGAAAGTGAGATTCTCACGTGAAAGCAGCCAGATGTGCCCGGTGAAACCGGAGTCGGTTTCAGAGCGCTGAAAAACAAACGTGCCCCCGACGTGCGCTCGGTGGAGTCTGGCCACCAAAATCAGACACGTCGCTTAGCTCAGCGTTTCTGCTGATCAGAACCAGCGGTGCCCCCCCACCTCCCAACCCGACTCCGCAGTCCTCCCAGCTCCCTGTTCTCCTCCTCCTACTGGTGTGTCCTCTCCTTGTCCAATCACTCCTTCCTGACCGCAAACTGTTTTTCATTTTCTTCTTGGTTCTCCCTGGAACTCCCCCACACTCACACTCTCGCTCCCTGTCCACGTTTTCATTTGCTGGGAGGCGGCGGAGGATGATCGGGGGGGGGGGGCTGTTTCTGAGCTCCACCAGCTGTTAGATGCTTTGTCCATCCACCCCACCCATTGGGAGGACATCCTGATCGAATCATTCAATATATGGAGCAGGACACCCTCCATAACAGTAGCCCTGTGATATAAGGGTGGCCACTAGAGGCGCTGCAGTGCAGGATTAAAGCACACCTGGAATGATGCCCCGCCCACAATACCCCACCCATGAATGATGCTCCGCCCACCTCAAGCTCAGTTGACTACCCAGAAGTTTGTCTCCAATATCACGTTAGCCAGACGAGGTCGCTGTTGCTATAGAAAATAAACAAATGTTTAAACGACAGAACAGCTCATTAATACGTAAACACAAGTAGCCACAAACAGACAAACCTCCCAGATCCTCAGTGTTCCCCATCTACTCTCAGAACCCTCACAGACCGACCCGTGTCCTTCCAGATCGTTGCCGGGGAGAGCTACAGGATCTACTTCCTGAACGAAGGTTCCAAGTCCTTCGTGGGGAACCCCTACATCTCCGCCCTCTACAAGCAGGTGGGCGTGTTCATCTTCGGCTGCGCCATCAGCCAGTCCTTCACCGACATCGCCAAAGTGTCGGTGGGCCGCATGCGCCCCCACTTCCTGGACGTGTGCAAACCGGACTTCTCCACCATCAACTGCTCTCTGGGCTACATCACTGACTACCACTGTCAGGGTCCGGAGAGCAAAGTCCAGGAGGCCAGGTGAGTCCAGCGCACGGACGCCGGCGTGTCACACACAGCCCAGGTTTAAGCTCTGCTCTCCCACAGGAAGTCGTTCTTCTCCGGGCACGCTTCCTTCTCCATGTACACCATGCTGTACCTGGTGGTGAGTGTCCTCCTCCTGTCTCCTCGCTCGCCTTCCTCTCCTCCCACTCCGCAGTAAACTCCGCCCCCCCTTCCTTCCAGTTTTACCTGCAGTCCCGCTTCACCTGGCACGGAGCGCGCCTGCTGCGCCCCCTGACCCAGTTCACGCTCATCATGATGTCGTTCTACACCGGCCTGTCCCGGGTCTCGGACCACAAGCACCATCCCACCGATGTCCTGGCTGGTTTCCTACAGGGAGCCTTGGTGGCCTACTGCATAGTGAGTGGATCCACTTCCTAACCCCTCTGCGATTCCGTTGGGCCCGGTAGGCTAACAGGTTTATCCGAATTTCCACGCCACGTGCAGCCGTGCGGTACCGGGGCAGGTGGACCGTCGGTCGGTCGATGATCTTCATAGATCCCCCGTGTTCCTCTGGTGTCTCAAATCCGTTCTATCCCACAGGTGTTCTTCGTGTCCGACCTGTTCAAGCCCAAAGGCCGACGGGCGACCCTGTTGCCGATCCCGGTGATGAAGGATCTGGTCCCGTCGGCGGACCTCAGAGATCGAGGGAGTCACCTCATCATGGCGTAGCAAAGACTGGACCCGACTGGACCGAAACCCACCATAAATCACTACGACAGCTGCTCCTCGGTACCGGACGGAGCGCGTTTGGACATCAAAGAGTTTTTGCTTTTATCTGAGACTTTCAGGTGTTACGATAGAAGGAGAGTTTTTATTTTTTGGGGGGGAGGTCGGAGCATTTTTGTGGTCCGAAGTCTGAAACTAAAGCAGGAAATGGAGGTCGTGCTGCTCTCCAGCCTTTGATTCCAGCATCCGGAGCCACGTCAGTATTCCAGCTCGGCATGACTAATACAAACAAGGATTTTTTTTATTCGTTTTTTAAAGATCCTTTTAATCTCACGCAGGCCGGCGTGTTTTTGTTTGGGTTTCTGCGGAAAAATAACGAGTATTTCTCTAGCGTGACTTCGACTCGGGACTGTTTTCCACCACTTGGACGACCTGAAGTGAAGCTTTTGAAAAGCTTCGTAAGAATTTTAGCTTTAAATGTGTTTGTCCTCCCAGCAACTCGCCTTTTCTCACAACGTGCACATAAGTTCCAGTGGGTGTGGAGGGCGGTGGGACCACGGGCCGCCTCCTGCTGGGCAGGACGGGCCCCCGCTGAGCCATTTAATAAGATGTCATATTTGCGGCGTCGCGTGTGTGTGTGTGTGTGTGTGTGTGTGTGTGTGTGTGTTTGTGTGTGTGTGTGTGTGTATGTGTGTTTGTGGTTTTCTTTGTGTGACGTCTCCGAGTTTCAGTGTTAATAGCTCACAAATGTGCCGAACAGGTACCCGCTCCGGCGGAACCCGAGACTGGAACGCTGCGGGAGCAAACGTGTCTTTATGCGCGCCACAGTTGCTAATAAGACTGTAGCTACGCAGGCGCGTGCACGTTTCAGGCACGTTGTTACTGCAGCATAGTCTAAAGAAAAGCTTTTGAAACTCCACAATAAGCCTAATGATGAGGCTCTGCTTTCTAATAGACTTATTACATTGTTATAAACGTTAATAACGATGCTAATGCGTTTGCATGAGTGTATAATCCGTTTAAAACCACTTTTTGAAAGCGCGGTTAGAGACGCTCTTTGAACGGACATTTAAGCTCATTTTTAATCACGACTGTGTCTGAACGCCGCGTCGTCGCCTCATGTAAAGTTGTCCTTTTTTATTGAAAACGCCCACTACGACTTTTTGTCGAAACCTGTGTAAAAATGTAAAAAAAACCCTGTTGACAGCTTGTGAATACGAGGTGTTTATCTATGAAACAACAAAGCTCTCCAGACAGACGGCTCCAGAACGTGCTAGAAAGAACGTCTTTCCGTGCTCTTGTAATGTGACATTTTGTCCAATGAAACTGTAAGACATGATTATCAGATGTCTTTAATAAAACGTAAAGTGGACGGCGGGCTTTTGTGATTATTTTACGCTTTTTCTTTTTGGACCATTAGTCTCTGCTGTGGTTTCAGGACCCGACTGCATGTGGAGACATCTGGGCGTGGGGCGGTGGGCTTATATGCTCGGCTTCCTGTTGGGAAATGGTGCGCATTCCAGTCTTTCACCCCGCTCCCCCATTGGCTCGGTGTAATAATATATTTGAGAAGTGCCAGAGTGGCTCCAGAAATACCTCCTCCAGGTTCAGCCGACTGAGCCGCCGCCCGTGCCACCGTGCCGTGGCCTCGTTCCTGGGCGGCCGTGTTCACGCGGTAAACGCCGGGCTACGTATTAGCCTTGATTAGCTTAAAAAACACTGTGCCAGTAGCTGTAGCGTCAATCCTAAAGCTCACAAATGTTTGAATCTTTACATAAAATGTGGTATTCCGACAGTCTTTTACGGTGAAGAACTTCCTCTAGTAACGTTTAAAATTTAAAATTTAAGTTTTGTTTTGTTGTATTTAACGAGTAGAAAATACCAAAGACGGCTTGATGATGTGTTTTTCCTGTTTTCGCCATGCTGCCACAGTTTTGAGGCAAGCCGGAATTCCTCTGCGCCAAAACAAACAGTGTGTTAGCGTTAACGCTAACAGGAAATTAGGCTAATCTGAAGTTTTAGCAGGCGAAGACTAAATATGAATTCCATCATGTTTTCAATCTCGTCAACTTTTCCCAATATAACTGAAACACACTGAGATTCATACCCTCTACACGATTCCATTATTATTATTATTTGAGAAGAATGAATAAGGCCAAAACACAAATTTTAGTTGTGTTTGTAACTCATTCCCTTCAAGCTATCAATTCAATTCCTAGATTTTAATCCCAGAAATGATGTTGCCAAGAAACGGAGCAGTGCCTCCAATCCATGCGTCTATTTCCTGTTCTTCCTAATCCGGATCACGGGGGTGCTGGAGTTTCTCTGGGGGTCACTGGGAGAGAGGCAGGAATACACCGCTGCTGGGTCACCGGCCCATCACATGACACACGTCATGGACGCGTATGGGAGGAAACAGGAGCAAACCCGGTCCAGAACCGGGAGAGCGTGCAAACACAGGACTCCAAACCAGATTATGTGGTTATGTGGCACCACCGTGCCGGCTGGAGTACCTTCAGTTCCATCTGTTTTTCCCTCGTTTGAATAATTAGCCACGGAATGTCGAATTCCTGCCACAGTGTTTGTGTTAGAAGCTTCACTGAAGCAGCACCGATGTGAGATTTCTCCCCCCGGACAAGCCCCGAGAGTCCAGCTCGGCCCGGACCAACATGCGAGGTGGTCACGTTTTCACCCGGAGCCGCTTCCCCCGAGATTCCAAGAGGCTTTCTTTTTGATCAGCACTGCTTAGCTTTGGAATAACGGAATCCTTTTCATGTGATTCCGTGTTCTCGCGCCGCCATTTAACCTCAGTTGTTTGTGACGCCATTAGCCTGTGAGATTTCCAGATCCTTTTCATGCCCTCTGTAGGGCAGTTGCGGTTGCTCTGAAGTGGCGACTGTTGTTGCGCTTGTTTATTACCCCCAGAACACGCGATTAAACGGCCATTCCTCTCCCACCGCAATGCTTGTCGGACACGGCTGTTATCGCTTTAATAGCTAAGCCGATTCTTCATCCTCACGCAAACCTTTAAGGGTTTTTCCCACCTCCTTTTGTCGCACCAGTGAGAGTCTAAACAAGAGGAAATATACGCGGGAATGTTTTTTGTGGGAAATAAATGTGCGAAATGGTGATTTTGCCTTCTGTGTTTACATGAACGGGCCACTAGGGGGCTCTGTAAACTATTATTTTTGTAAACTCTATTACATCTGAAAAGAGGCACAAATGTGAACCAGCAGGGGATGTTAGCCGGGGCAAAGTTTAGGTGGTGCTAAAATTGCCAAATTTACTAACTAATCTAGATGTTGAGCACCTACTGGTGGGAAAACTGAGCTCCCACATTATTGGTCGACTGTTTCCGGAATCCTGCCACTTGGCTCCAGCTGGATCGGAAGACGAATGTAGGTTTTTGTGTTTCACCTGCTTCCTTCCTCTTTAACTATAAGTGCCCAGACTTCTGCACGCCCCATTTGTCGTAATTACGCCCCATTTCCATGTTTGTTAGCGGCCGAAACTGTGAATTTTCAGCGTCGTTCATATACGGTAGTGATTTGTGGGTTTGAACTTTTCCTCCCTGGTAGTTCCTGCTGCTGCTTGGGCCCAACCAGGAAGTAGCACCTAAAATAGTTCCAACTAAAATAATTCCCGATTCAAGACAGACTGGAGAACTGGACCAAGAACAGGTCTGCTGGAAGTCCACGGGGCAATGCAGGATCAATCAAGTGAGCGGGAAGACCGGCGAAAATTCGGAGAAAGCTCTGACCCGGGCACCGCGTCCTCCCGGGGAAAGGTTGGCCCGCCTCCGTCAGTTTTGACGGCGTCTGACGCCTCGTGACATCATTGGCAGCTGCTGCTGAGGTCATTCGTCCTCTTCCCGAGGGATGGAGGGATGCTGACAGGAAGTGCGGCACACCCTCCCGATGCCCGGACTGATAAGTGACCTCGTTACGGCTCCGCCGGGAATGTTTTCCCAATCCCTCCTGGGAGACCTCGGCTCTCCAGCCGTGACGAGCACTTGAACTCCGAGAGCTTCTCTTCACGTGGCCCGAACCGCTTCCTTCAGGTGCGCGCGCCAATGCACGCCGCATCCCGTCGTTACCCAAGCCGGCTTTATCCGCTCCTCGCCGCTTTGCACGCCACGCACACAAACATCCCTGGTAGAATCCTCCCGGCTCGAGCGTTGGCCATCACAAGCCGTCTCCTGCCCAGAGGCCCTTGTTCTCTCGGACCGCTGGAGTTGCCGTCCTGCAGCTGCAACCAATTGTCTCCCTCCGTCTCTCCCTCCACGTCCTCCCTGGTGGACGAGAATGTAAACATCAGGACGGAGGCCAACAGTCTGGCACGCTTTCTTCCAGCTGATATGGATTCAGGGCAGCCTGATGTACACAAGCTGTGTGGACTTTTCAGCGTTTTGTTGATGGGTTAATGCCTTTCAGGAGGTTTTTCTTCCTCTTCTGTCCCAACATGTCGACTCAAATCCTTAAATTTCTTAAGCCTGTTAATACCAGAATGTTTGCTAGTTATTTTCCTGATGCAGGAGGAAGACCACTTGCGGAATATATTTGCTAACGCTAATGCTAATTCTTCAACGAGTCTTCTTTAAAGTCACAGATGCTGCAGGTCAGTGGCGCAAAGACACTGGGGTTGCTAATACACAACAGCGTGCAATTAATTATGCTAGCTGCAGCTCACGCTACATGATCCACCTGCACAACCATAAACCCCGATTAAGATTTACACTTCATTAATCAGATTTTCTAGAAGATACCAAATGATGCTGGCTTCCCTCCGGAGGCGCCTGAGCTTTAGCTTTAATGCTAAGTGTTTAAACGACTTTGGAGCGGTCACGTGCTTGGTTCTCGAGCCATGTGCCTCACAGTCTGAGGCTAACGTTGGCAGCCTGCAAAAACACGACAGGTATCCTCAACCGCCGAGGTGACGGCTCCTTTGTTGGTCATTAAACAAATCATCTGGATGTGTTAACAAGCTAAAAAAGATCATTGGAAACACTGCCACCAACATTTGACCATTATTTGTCACAGTTGGGGCTGGAGGTTTTGCTAGCTGGCTCTTTAAACTGTTTTGTGTTCTTCTTTATTTGTCGTCACCTCCCCAAAGCTTTCTAAAACCCCAAAACATCAACCCCGAACCCCTCAAACGGATTCCTTAGCCCCAAAATCCCAAGAGTGCCCCCCAATTTTTTTTCTTTCTCTGCCAAAGAATTTAAACAAATTACCTCCATATGTGTCCAAAAGAGCCTCACGGGAAGGAGGCCAAGAAGAATATACTGCTGACGGAACGCAAACACTGACTTCATCAAACTCGGTACTCTGATACTCTCCATACGCCCACCTGGCAACCGCCGCCATATGCTGACAGGCCCTTTATCTCCTCACGCCGCCTGGTGAGGGGGGGGGCAGGCCGGGGCAGCTCATGCCCTGCGCTATCGCACGCGTCTGCGTCTCTTTAGGGTTTTTGGCCGATGAGGCAGCAACGAAAAAACGATGAGAATGCGTCAATCAAGTGGGGTTTTACGCGTGTAGTCGAGGCGTAGGTGAGCCAGGAGGTGAGGAGGAGGAGGTGAGGCCTCCTCTGAAACAGGAGAAACAGCCAGACAGGGCAGAATAATGGGAGGGGGGGGGGGGATAAATCCACAGAGAGGAAAAGGGGGCACGACTTTCCCGTATGATTAACTTCCAGTCTCAGGTAGCGCGATGGTGCTCACTGAAGCCTGTGTTTCCTTTGGCGGGGCGCCAAAGCCTTTTGACCTTTTTCCCTTTTTTTTTGCCCCGATGTCGCTCACCAGCCGGTCGGTTGTGACCTTTCAGGCTGTGAACGCACGTCTCTGGAGGACGGCCGGCCGAGGACAGCTAGTTTTCACACCATGGCCGCTGTGTCCGTGGCGGCTGGAGGACGACTCTGAGGAACCTTCTCTCCATTTGATGCTACTTCCACAATTTCTTTCAAGATGCTACTGAACTAAAAACCTCCTTTATGTTGATTGGAGGCTCTAAATCCTCTTCTTGTGACCTGTGATGGACTGGTGACCTGTTCCCCCAGCTCCTCTGGTTGGGAATAAGATAGATTCTTCTTGTGACGGATGATTTTTTTTTCTAAATCCACTTGTGCTCTGGCTGTTTTCTGCACCTCTGTCCTCCCTCAGGTCTGACCTCTCACATGTGGAATGTTCGCCCAAGTGTGGGAGGACTCTGCTCCCATATCAGCAGCAGAGCTCCAGGTTGATCCAGAGGGGTCCTGTCAGTGATCCCCCGACACCCCCGACACCGCGAGGCGTAAACAGAGCGAGCGCCAGACAGAACCCTCGCCTCAGTCCTGGCTCCAGCCCGGCACAGCTCTCGGATTGCATGTTTCATTGTGTAAGATCCTCACAAACTAACTGGAAGTGATGCAGCTGTGCCATAAATGCCGATTTGGCGACAATTCTGGGAAGAGGAAAAACACAGGGATTGTGTTGGGATCCCAGTGAGCTGATCCAAACCCTAAATATGAAGAGCGTTCCCAAATCGGCTGGATAATTGTGAATGTGATTGTCATGGTGACATTTCTAATAAAAAGCAGCATCCAATCAGAGACGACATGGTCCCATATTACCTGAGTTAAATAACAGCTTCTTTTCATGCACCTTGTGAGAATTAGAGGAGTGGGATGGAGGTGCTACGCTAACCCCGCTAACTGGGGGCTATGGACTGATGCCTGCGACTTCTCCTGGGCTCTGGGAGGAAAATCCTATATAATGGCTCCACAATAACATTCCCTGGGGTTATTTATTCAGGAATGTTAATGTGCTTCGGATCTGCTGCTCCGGTGGGCTTTTCCTATCAAGCGACCGATCAGGAGCAGCCGGAGCTCCGTGGTGCCGCTGCCGTCTGTTAAAACCCCAAAGATGGACGCTCCAAGGGCCCTGCAGCCAGACTTAATGCCATATCTGCCCACAGAGTGCATCTCTGCTCATGCTCCACCTCAGGAAGACATTCCTTTGGCCGGGGGGGGGGTGATGCATTTCAAGCATCGCAGGACTTTCCGTGGAGTTCCTCCCAGACCTGCTCTTCATGCCTCGCTCTGAGTAATCGCGGCGCAATTACAGCACGTAAAAGGGGCCCCGAACATATGAGCTCCGTCACGTTCACGCTGGTTTAATCCCTCTAAATGGAAACAGACGCAACGAGCTGCGTGATCGTCGAGTTTCGTTCTGTAAACACATCAGTCGGGCCCCCGGAGGAATAAGGAGACCCATCAGGGCTTTAAACTGACCATTAGCCCTTTCTGAGAGGCGAGAGAGGAGATTAATGGCAGCGCCGCTCGTATCAGTTCAGCAGGTATGAAAACAACCTCCAGCTGTTGCGGCGCTTAGCTTAGCATGAATATCAACAGCATATTGAGCAGCTCCCCGACATCCCGTCGCTTCAAACTCAAACCTGCGACCCGAGGCGGCGTCGTGAGAGCTAACGTTTCGTGGGAAAGTGGGGTTCACGTGGGTGTCGGGCCTTGATTGTGCTGAGAGGCTCCGGGGGGCTTCGTTTCCTCGAACCCGGAGGATTTCCTGGTGCGGCGGCCTCAGTTGTGACGCTGTTGTTCTGACCCCTGCAGCATCTCACGCCCGTTCGCTCCAGGCCGCGAGGATGTTGACGTGTCCTGTCACCTCCGCCGTCGTGGTTCCACCAGATGAAATGGCGCACATTGTGTCCGCGGGTCGCCGTAAATCAGGCTCTTATCTCCTGGCCCGTCGCCGACATCCAGTTTGACTGACTGCTGACGTGAGTTTATCGCTTCCCTGGAGCTGGGGGTGAGAGGCCCTCACTGGTGGTGGGGGGGCAGAATCCCCCCTCTGGGTCAGATTTTATGGCTCATGCGAAGCTGACCTGGAATCCCGGGGGGGTGCTTGAAAATCCGGCTCACGCTAGGGTACAGTTTTACAGCCTCCTCCCTGGGGGGCTGCAGTAACCTGATTTTTTATTTCGCCCACTCGTCATTTCAACCCACCTGCTTCTTTATTTCGCCTCCATGAAATCACAGGGGCTGGATGACGAATCTGCTCCCGTCTGATGTCATTGGGGAACCTGATGGCAGCGGGGGGGGGGGGGGGGGGTCAGGGGTTTATTAATTGCAGAGATAAAATTACAGAAAACATATTTGTTTTAGTGATTCTTGTGTAATGAGATGACCTCAGTCTGTTGACTCAGGCTCGGTTTCAGGTCCGTTCCGGGATTGACAGAACCTGACACACGCTCACAGAGAAAACAGATTAAGTGAGTGTGTGTTCCGAGGGGGCGGGGGGGCAGGAATCAGGCTGGTTCAGTCCCTTAAAATACCGTCTAACTAGTGCTGCAGCAGGCTGAGCTGCTGCTGCCACCTGCAGCCCGCCATTTATATCTCCTAAGAATATTTTAGCTTTTTTTTAATCCTCTCCCTTTTCCCCGACATTTAATTCCAGATTTATGCTCTTATATGTGGTCATTTAACCTCTCACCCGAATATTTAAAGACCTGTGAACGCGCTAATAGAGTGCTGCAGATTCGATGCGGCAAGATAAGAAATAATTCGATTAAATGAACGTGAGCGACGCGTCTGTCCTTTTTAGGTGGGGAGTAAAACTACAACTATAATTTGGCAGTCCCTGCGTTGCCATAGGGACGCTGTGAGGAATTGTGTCCATGTGGTCCCTGAATCTTCCTCTTGGAGGACGAGCTCTCTTTTTTCCATTTTCCTCATTTAAGCGTGTAAATAATTGCTTTAAATGCGCAGCCTCGTGTTTGTCTCCCTCTAGCGGTCGGTGGTGGTAAACACAACAGACAAGAAAAACCCAAACACCCGCTTCGGCGTTCGGGTAAAATCGATTTAATATTCTGTGACCGATTCCCACGACAGCTGCCCCGATTTTATGATTGAAAATAAATGATCTATTTACGTTTGTGCCTCCTGTCGCGCTGGAAGATTTCTGTGTCAGAAAAGTGGGCCGGAAAGCCCCAATTAGCCCCAATTGCGCTGTATTTTCAACACTATTATTCGATTTAAAGTGAATTATTCCATTTCAGTGTAACTGAACCACCAGAAGCAATTCAGAAATAAGTGAGAAAAGAGTTTTCCAAGCAATATAGAATAGCATTTTATGAATATCCATTATCTGTCATGGCGTTGCGCAGCCGCTCGGCGCACGCAGGTGCAAACTCCCCGCGTGCGGCCGCTGGAGGGGGACACCCACTATTGTCTGCTGGCTACACAAAGTGCATTTTAGCTTCTCCCATCACGCTGCATACCAGGAATGCCTGTGCAGTGTCTGTGGTGACAGCAGTCAGCAGGCAGGCTCAGACTTCCAGCGCTTTCAGGGCTCGCTGCGCGCCCCGGTGCCAGGTTTGTTCCTCCTGGTCATGGTTGGTTGGAGAGCCTTCGGGAACACAGCGCCGGGACGTCCGAGAAGCGTGGAGGATCTGTGGGGGTTCGGGTTTCCCACCCAGGCAGGGGGGGTTGTTGAGCTCATCATAGCGAAAGTTGGAAAGGCGACGCGGTTTGACGCACAGGAGATAAGCCATATCATGGACGAGGAGGTCGTCAACGATTCGTTCCCGTATTTGAAAGAACTGGAGAATAAAATAGGCAGGAAAATGCCTGAAAGTCTTCTGGTGTGGACGAGGGATGCGGCGGAGTGTGAAGACTTCGGGAGGTCCGGTGAGGGGAGCGAGCTCAGCTCCGGTCTCGGCGACAGCTTCTCGGAGAGAATCAGCACCCTGAAACAGGAGATGGTAAATGTTCCTCCTGGCTTCTACACAAGCGCGGACTTTGCTCTGTGGCAATCGCCTGTCTTCCTGCAACTTTTAGGAATTGGAACAACTTGCACAACTCGTTTTCACCATCACACCTGTGTTTATTCTGAGAACGCGCTTCCTCGGTGCACAAATGTCCACCTGCTCATTATCATGTCATGACAGATTCCTAACCCTCCACCCTCACCTGGCATTTCCCCTTTTCACCTGTTCCAGCTAAAAACAGGATTCCTCTCTTCAATTTCTGCCATTTTGAGATGTCTTCTCTGGGAATTCCGTTTTATGATCATTTTACCAAGCTCCATGGTTCCTTATTGCATCGTATTTTAATTAATAACATCAAAAAAGGGAAGCTTGTTTGGATTTGGTAGGTCGTACACGGTTCTGCTTTCATTCTCAATATCAGGAACTTAAATGATCAGGATTATCAGGAACAATTATCAGGAACTTCAGCTCCTTCTGCTCACCTGACTGCAATGTTCATGCAGATCTGGTTGCGTTCTGCTGACGTGAGGATTCTCCAGCAGCTGGTGGCCGTGCACGAGGGCATCGAAGCCATGCGCTGGCTGATGGAGGAGCGGGACGCCCTGGTGAGTCGCAGCAGCAGCTTGACAGGCAGCCTGAGCAGCGTGGTGGGACACGGACCCCCGACGTCCCCCTTCAGGTAGGCCACAGCCTCCCCTTGGGGTTTAATATTCAAACTTGTGAAGTTGCCCCCAGATCTCTTGTCTGACCTCTACTCTTGCCCCGCAGAGAGGATCTGAGTCACAATCCGGGTCTGACCGATGAGGATTCAAGAGATTTCCAACTACCGACTGACAGTGTTGACTCAAACTTTGCCACACAATCTGAAGCGAGACCTCATCACCTCGTCACTCCCAGCAGCGCATCATCAGGCCCTGCCAACTGTTCCTTCAGTGACACCTTCCCCCAGTCAGAGCCGGCGTACTCAAACCACACTCCATTACGTGGCATCCGTTCCGGTGGCGATACCATCAAAAGAGCTCTACTCAGATCGAGCAGAAGAAGGGCGGAGCTGAACGTAGACAATGTGTTTTCCCTCCATAAACCGCCAGACGAGATGAAGAGGGACGAGGAATCTCAGGACAGCACCACAACAAACTCTGACACACTGGAAATGAATGAGGCAGTTCTGCTCGGCTATGATGCTCAGTGGTGCTGGGTCGAGTCACAAGATGACGTGACGTTTCTATGAGCACTTTTTAACATAACATTTGGTCTACAGCAACTGCCTTCAGTGACTAACTGCCAGCAATAAATTTGATTTTTTTAAAGCTGTCTTGATCATTCTTGAAGTTAAATGTGTCTGCCTTCACTAATCATCATGCCAATGTTTTGGGGTTAAAAGGTATGATTTTAAAAAACAGTATCATGATGCCTTTAAGGAGCGTGTGTAAAATAACCCAGTCAGGTCATATTGTTATTACCTCAAATACAATTAACAGGTTTAATAGTCATATTGCTTTTATCAGCCTTATTCTCACATACATAATCTCTAAAAATCAACAGTGGGTATATGTTTTATTCGTATATTAATAAAACAACCGCATATTTGAGCAAGATAACTGTTTTCCGATAGAAAAACGCACCACCGGGCTGCCTTTTTGACGTCACCTAGAGAAACCAGGAAGTGGCCGGCAGGTATACAGTGTTATTTTGCTCTGGTATTTTTTTGTGTTACGTTACGGCGTCTACAGAGTGATGTAATGTTGCGGGAAACATGGGACTTTGCTTTCTCCCTGGTCTCCTTTTCGTCGTCCTGACGGTCCCGGCATCCGGAGACGGTAAGTATTTTGTTTTTTTAGTTAAAGGACGGAATCTGAAGTAGCCGGTTAGCCTGTTTGCAAGCTAACTTCCGTGACTTTCTATTTACCTCATGCTAGCGACCTTGCGCAGCCTTAACTGTGTTTATAGTCTTCTTTAATGTTTGCGTGCCAAGCGAGAGCAACAATAAACCCCATTTTTGCTACTAGCTTGATTGTAATAAAGCATGTTGATCCTATCCAGATATATAAAAATAGTGAAAACCACAACCCCTGGTGTCCATTAAACGCTAATTCTTTTCCCATTTTTTTTATTATTGTTTTTTCTAAACTCTCCAGGATTCATTTATGGTTTGATTTTAAAATTGGCGCAAGCTCTACATTAAAACATTTTGGAATCGTTTTGTTATTTATATATATAACTTGCTTTGTGCCCTCAATGACATTCAGTCTGAAATGCTCCCCAGATGGATCGCTGACGTTTGTGTCGGAGCTGTCGTCCAAACCGGCCCAGAAGTTGTCAAAGTACGGCTGGTACGGCAACGTGAGGCTCCAGAGGTTTCACATCCCCGAGGAAACCGCCATCGCGCGTTGGCTCTTCTCCGTCACCAAGGGCCACAACTTCTACTGTGGCCAGCGCAACGTCACCATGTGAGACGCCAGCGCTGGAGCCATTTAGTCTTCTGTCTCCTGCAGCATCTTTCACCTCTTACAAGTTAATTTCTCTCTTTTGCCAGCCACATTCGATGGGGTGCCCCTCCAGTTATCAACCCGGCGGGATCGTCGTTTCCGAATGAGACTCTGTGGAGCCCCGGTCTGTCTCTGTCCCTCCCAGTGACATCACAGAGCTCCACCACCTTCAACCTCTCCAATCCAGCTGCTGGCGACTGGTTCGTCGCTGCTCACTTACCTGTAGATGATGGACGCATAGAACAGAAGGTGTGTGTGTGTAGCAGCACGGCACGCTGCCTGAACCAGTTCTACCGGTTCTTTTATTGTGCTGTCATTATTCTCTTTCTCCTACAACAAAGATTGTGTTATTAATAAAGTGGAGCTGTTTGCTTGTTGTTAGGGCTTCCTGTCCTGCTCCTACTTCTTCCAGCCTCAGTTAACAGTCAGAAGAGCAGTGGATACGCCGATTCTGCAGCAGGGTCAGTTCCTCCAACAGACCGCTGCTCCCGACCAACCCGCACGCCTCAAGTAAAAAGTGTTCTATTCCCTTTGTTCTGCATCTTCCAAGCATATGTCGGCTTAATCCACGCGTCTCTTTAAGGGTGTATGTTCCAGATTTTGCCTCCTCTCTGTCCATCTCTGTGGCCGACTGCTCAGGGGACGGAATAGAAGGTGGAAACTGTCCGCTGGTCCTCGGGATCGGCTCCGTCTCCCTGCAGCATGGCCCGGTGACGGTCAACTGCTCGGGGACCACCTGCTCTGCAGCGCTCTCTAACCCGCCCTGGGACACCTGGTTAAGAGTTGACATCGGGAGCGGCCGTGACAATGGTTCCGTCACCTTCACGGTTGTCTCAAACTACACCGGTGAGCACGCCAAACCAAACCCGGAGACGCCGCACACGAGGCGCCAGAATCTCTGACTGCATCTGTCTGTCTTCAGTGGGCTGCAAGCCAACAAGCGTGGGCCTCGCCGCAGACGACGACCTCAGCAAGCTCCGCGGCAACATCCGCCAGGCCGACCGGAGCTCAGCGGCCAACGCCTCTCGGGTCGAAGGCCCGGCGGCCTCCGGCAACGACTCGGCGACGCCGCTGTTGGCCTCGGCGTGCGTGTGGAACATCCCCGTGCTGCAGGAGGAGCTGGATGTTCTGTCACTCCGGTTCACCCCCGTCAACGGGCCCAACGTCAGCGTCACGCACACGCACGCCACACTACTCAGCTACCCACTCAACGCACAGACCGCCGGCGGCACTCTCAACGTCCAGCTGACTCTAAACACTGTGAGCACCACGAGTACTGGAACAGGACGGGGGGATTTGTGCTGTTCTTTAGCCTTGTGTGTTCGTGTGTGTCTCCAGACTAATATAGCTCTGGAGAACAGCAGCAGTGTGGTGGCCTGTCTGTCTCCGGGGGCTCCAGTCCTCCAGCTCAACCAGTCTCAGCCTTGTCGCACAGGTATTACTGTTAGCAGCAAGCATTAAATCACACTGACTTGGAGGCATCTGGGCCTTGAGGAGCTTCTTTGGGCTAATAAATCAGCTAATATCAAAATGAGAAATCTCAGCACATAGAGATCTGAGCAGAGATCCTTGATGCGCCTTTATTACTAATCTCTGTGTGTGTGTGTGTGTGTGTGTAGCTTTGTCTGAAGGGTTTGGCCTGCAGGTGAATGGCAGCATTCCTAAAGCTGTCGTCAGACTGCCTTTCCCTCCAACAACCACCTGGTACCTCACGCTGCAGCTCCTCTGCGCCAGGTAAGGTGACGAGACCTCGGTCATTGGAAGTGTTGAGCGATGGCACGAAACGCCACTGATGCCTCGTCCCTGCAGCGGCGGCTGTGGGAACGCGTCGTTGGTGTCGGTGGTGCCGGAGGTGTTGGTCAGCGCCTGTGTGGAGGACTGTGGGACGTATGGAGAGTGTAGACTACTGAGGTCCTACAGCTACCTCTATGCTGCCTGTGTCTGCAAGGCTGGTAGGACCCACTCAGGATATCAGCTGTGTGTGTGTGTGTGTCCTCTGTGTGACTCTTTTTTTATATTATGGGCTGTTTGCCTGCAGGGTGGAGCGGCTGGGGATGCACAGACGATACGACGGCTCAGTCGTTCGGACGCCAGTTGGCGGCGGCGCTGCTGCTGACGCTCAGTAACCTTTCCTTCCTGCCCGCCATCGTGGTGGCCATCGCGCGCTGTTACATCACCGAGGCGTCCGTCTACGTCTTCACAATGTTCTTCTCCACGGTAACTGACACGGTCCAGTCAGGTGACCAGCCGGAGGTCTGGGCCTCATTGTGTCTCTTTCCTGGATCCCGGGACTCATTTTTTCCCCTCTGACTTCCTGTTTTGATAGTTCTACCATGCGTGTGATCAGCCAGGCGTCACGGTCATGTGCATAATGGACTACGACGCGCTCCAGTACTGTGACTTCCTGGGCTCGGTCTGCTCCATCTGGGTCACCATCCTCTGCATGGCTCGCATCAAGGACACGTTCAAATACGTAAGGCCTCAGGCGTAGTTTCTGTGTCTGTAAAGACTCCCGCGGGCCTGACCCAGGATCAGTGATGAATGTCTGATGGGTGCAGACGCTGTTCATACTGGGGACTCTGCTGATCGCCATGTCAATGCAGCTGGACCGCAAAGGCCTGTGGAACCTGCTGGGGCCCATCATCTGTGCCATTCTGATCATGGTGGCTGCCTGGGTGAGTTTGGGCCACTTCCTGGTTCCGTGTCCTCGGACACTTTGTTTGCGGAGGCTTTTTTTTTTTTTTCCTTCTAATTTGGGATCTCACATTTCGGCAGGTGTACCGAGGGGTGCAGCGGCGACGCTGCTACCCGCCGTCATGGAAACGCTGGGTGTTTTACCTGATCCCCGGCGCCGCCTGCGCCCTGATCGGGGTCTGCCTGTACATCTTCGCCGGGACCGAGGACAACTACTACTACACCCACTCGCTGTGGCACATCCTGGTGGCCAGCTGCGTGGTCTTCCTGCTGCCCCCCAAGGAGAAGAACCGGGAGGCTCTAGGATGGAGCAGAGGCTGGAGCTGGAGCTGGAGACCCCGGGTTTGTGGGTACACGCTCTGCGAGAGCGGCAAGGATGAGCTCTGCACTGTCACGTAGGCGGTGGAAGGATACCGATGCAGCACTGCCACACATCCATGTGAGGTGAAGACGCATATGCAAAGACAAGATGTGACGCGTCCGTTCCGGGTTCTGTAACCTCAAATGCAGAATTCTCGCCCTAACCTTCTCATTTACGGAGCTCGGTTCTGTACCACAAACACTGTCCAAATCAAACTGCTGAAACCTCCGAGGTGGCCTAGACCACCAGCTCAGGTGTGAGCGTCGGCTAGCACGGCACCTGACCTTTGACCTCACCACCAGACGTTCATGTTGACTCGCGTATTTAATCTACTCGTTCGTAATTGGTGTATTTAATTTATTATCCTTGACCTGCCAGGTAGTTTATACTGTACAAGCTCAGTTTTCCCCGTCAGCGGAGGACAGAAATCACTTCGGAACGCTCATCCGCACATTGTTCTGGCCTCCTGCGCTTTCATGGTCCATTTCAGCTGCGATTCAGGGGATTTCCAGTTTATGGATCATGTTGCAGCACCAGAACCTGACAGAAACTCCAACCCTGCTATAGATGATGGTAGCCTTCACTCCGAAGCACTTTTTTCTAATGACCGAACACTAATCCCACTCTATAATGCACATGTGTGTAGCTTATGAATGTAGACTGAGTCCAGTGCCTCCCCCGTTCCCTCTGAGTGTGTGTCTGCGTGTGTGTGTTCACATTTTGCACTAGCGAAGCTACGGAACCATTTCCAAGAGAACTATTATGGTCTGCGTTGGTCATTGTTACCTGTGTGGTTTCTGTAACAGCTCTGCCTTTATTTTACTGTCTTTCCTTTGGGTTTTTTCCGGGTGTCTATAATGTTTTGTTTGAACTGTCGCATCCACTGCTTAATGATTAAGGAAGATGATCGATGCACTGACAGCCCCCAAAAATCAGGAGACAAAAATCAGCATCAATCTGAAGAATAAATCTGAAGAATAAATCAGATATACAGAGAAATGGTTTGTTTGTGTTTTGCGTCTGGTCACATGTTGCCGGGGCAGATTATGATAATCCCCACTAACATGGCACAAGTGCTTCTGTGAATCCTGAAAAGCACGTCCTTACGTGCACGTGTGAGCGTGAATACGGCTTCTCCTCCATTAGTGAATTCGATGGCCGGGCCGCTGCGGATTATAATGTCGGGCTAAAACGCTCCACTTTTCCTGACAGACTAGAGAATCCACCCTTGTCCTCCTAATGATTCTGCATCCACCATTTGTCCCGCTGCACCAGACATCCAACATAGGTCATAGGTGTCTGGACATCGGTGCTCTCGCACCAGCAACCCTGACTGTACTTTTAAACATTAGCCTACGATGGAAAAGAGCCTCATAAACTTTACTATATTTACAGCCTTATTCCTCACCCAGAGGTGACTGGATGAATAAATGGATAAAGGTGTTTTGTCTTAGAAGTTTTTGCTGTATTTAAAGTGTTTACCTGTGATTTCCTAGCACGTCTCTGGGTGGCCACCAGGGGGCGCCATAAGATCTCCGTGGTCTCGTCTTCCTCACCGCTTTGTCCCTTTCTTGGTCACGGGGAGGGGGGCACATATGGGTGTAGGCAGGAGTCAACGCAGGGCTCTGAGCATTTGTGGGTTTGGTGCCTTGCTCAAGAGCACCTCGGCAGTGCTCTGAAGTTGTCCTGGCACCTTCCCTCAGTACCAGAACACCTTTGATGTTTTGTCCTCACTGGAACGCATGATCTCCATGGCATGTTTGGATATTAAAATAAATGAAAAAGCTAAAAATAAAAGCAGAAAAGGCTAAAAATAGAGACATGGCTGCAGATCAGAGAGCGACTGATCCCGTCGGGGCTCTTTTATTGGGATGAAAACATGGAGCAGATTTAACCACGCGAAGCTCTGCAGTAACAGACGAGGAACCGAGACGTGGCGACTAAACATGCCAACCGTTGTATTGCGAGATTAATAACGGTGAGAGAAGAGGAAGGACTGTAGCAACAGGAAGCTTCTGCAACAACAGAAACGGTGCGACTGGAAAGTTCATCCTCTGGTGCTCTGGGACTAAGGTGCTGCTGCTGGGGCGTGCTGTAACACGCTCCAGCATTTAAACTAAGGACCGGGGTTTGGGAGGAGGACAGGCTGGTGGGTGCCGTCTGGTCCTGGGTCTAAAGGGCGGTTGCAGCGTTGCCGCTTCCCTGCCCGGCTCTCTTGGCCTGTCCGTCCTGCTCCGCCATCCGGGCCGATGCCTGCGCGGGGGAGGGGCTGGCGTGCCGCTGGCGTCTCATGAAGGGGAAGACGCTGGAAAAAAAAACCCCAAGCAGTGCAACCCCTGAAATAGACGTCCGCTAAAAATGAGCAGCACCAGGGATTCGCGCTACCTTTTCTTGGTCTCCTGGGGGACGACGGCTCTGGCCAGCATGTTCTTGTAGAGCTCAGACTTGAGGTATCGTGGGTACGAGTCCTGGAAAAAGCACAGGAGGCTTCACGTTTAGAACGGAGAACGGAACGCCTGATACCTTCTGACGTTCAGACCTTCTTCATGAGGAAGTAGATGTGCAGCTGCGCGTCGTCCATGACGAAGCGGTGCGGGTGTCTGATGCCCTCCAGAGTTTTATCCATGGTTTTGCTGTCGATGTTGACCCAGCGCGCGGCTCCGGGGGCCAGGAAGTTCCTGAATCACACAGAAGGGACGGACGGTCACGGAGGGGGGGCGCGTCCCCGCTGCCGCGAGGCCGTCGGCACTTACGTGTAGATCTCTTCCACCTTCTCGATGATCTTGGAGCTTTCTCCGTGTCTCACGTCCTCACAGGCCTGCCAGAAACACAGGTTCTCCGCTTGGGGAGACACAAGGAGAACAAGAACGTCGGAAAGAGTGAGCGAGCAGCTCTGCCCTCTGTGGAACGCCGGTGACATCTAATCATCACGGTTGGATACATCTCTATTATAGGTCTGCTGTTCATTATCAACTCTTTCCACCCTCTCTGCTAACACACACACACACACACACACACGTCGTGCTTCCTTACCACTAAACTCTTTCTCCAGGTAGGTCATGAACTCACGCCTCCCCATGAAGTCATTGAGAAGCTCCATGAAACTGAAGCTCCAACGCTCCACCCGCAGCCGCGTCGGGACAGGAACTCTGCCCACACACACACACACACACACACACGTAAATGATGATTTACATACACACTACACAGCTCGGGGTGATGGTAGTCTTATGGGGACTGGGCTGAGAAGCAGAGGGTTCCTGGTTCAAGCTCCGGTGTGGACAAAGCATGGAAACAATATATGGAAGGTTCCTTGAGCAAGGTACCCAACCCACAGACGCTCACAGTGGGTGGACCCTGCCTTCGCCCATTGTGTACCCTCCCGTTACCCCGAAAGGGCAAAAGAGGTTAAGAAGACAAGACTAGTTGTGTTGGGGGGGGGTTCTTGTACGTTCTACATATTGTGTGTAAAATATAGATTCTACTAGCAAAGTGAAGACACTTCAGCCGGTCCTCACGTCTTAAAAGGGCTGTTGGGGGGCCTAGACTTTTGACATTTTAGCACTGGGGTTGGGGCCAGGGTCAAAGTCCTCACAAACACAGGGATGTGAGGATGTGTGTGTGTGTGTGTGTGTGTGTGT